>NC_066627.1:10683003-10734906 GCF_025201925.1 Gopherus flavomarginatus | reverse complement strand
TAATCCATTTAATGCCGATGTAAGATCTTAACTGCAGTTTCTGCTAAGAACTTTTCATATAGGCCCCGAGTCCACAGTTTGGCCTGGGCCATGAGGGCTGGCTAACAAACAATACATAGCTAAGAGAAAGCTGGGGTAAACAGATAACTGTGTGTGTTTCAAGTCATTGAGCACAGTCAGCATAACTCCGAATGTAATGGGCATCCTTATCATGAGTTATAGATACATGAAGCACTGAGAGAAGCCTCATGGTTACTCCCCAATGCAGGGAGAAGATAGTGGTACAATACCCCTCAGATCCCAGACAGAGTTCAGGGAGAGGCCTAATATGATTGACATAAGTTATGACACCTTCCCCTCACAGATGTATGCCAATCCTAGCTCACAGAAATGCAAAGGTAAACTTATAAACAATTGTTGTTATTAAGAACTAATTACTACTTTTTTGCTTTAAATCTCCATGAATGTACCTGTTGGTCAACCGGAAGAGCTGCTACCTCATTCCCCTGAACTCCAAAATTAGGATTTAACCTATACACTTTAATAGACATAGTTTGGGGGTAATTACCTATGTGTCAGCAAGACATTAATTTGGGCCATGAGTGGCACCATTATGTAATCTTTTACACCATTGGTTTATTGTGCTTCTCTTGTTTTGCTGCTAGAACCTATCCAGGGGCTTGAGAAAAGCCATCCCCATTGCTTCTCTCTGCCCAATGAGCACCCTATATAGTTTATTGTAATTAATTGTTCTGCAGTGTCTCTGAGCCTAATAATCAAGATGATACTCTGCTAGCGCTGTGCGTAATAAACTCCTGTGCTTGACGTCTACGTGGTGTGGATGTATGTTCCTTCAATAAGAAGCTGAGAAAGAGAGAGAGGGTGGGAGATCAAAGCAGCACAAAAGTTGTAAGCACAGAGAGAAACTTTTCCTCTTTTTTGCCCACGATCTTGAGATTCCTAATATAATAATTCCTATAGGCAGATCGTGCATCTGTGTGACATACACATATCTGTCTATATGAGGATTTCGTCTTCCATATGAGGATGTTAACAGATTAAGCCTCACAACACACCTATGAGATTAGGAAGTATTATAATTGCAGATTGGAAGCTGAAGCACAGAGAGATCAAGAATCAGCTTTTGAAATGAGGCTCAAGGTCTGGACACTTAAATATGTGTGCACAATGACATGTTTAAATGGGGGTTTAGATACCTAAATAACTATTGGCATATGCTGTTGAGGTAACTGCATAGGCCAGGACCTCTCCCCACTACAACTTTGGCCCTGCATAACATATCCAAGGTCACACAGTGAAATGTCAGCAGAGCTTGAACTAGACCTCACATCTTCTAAGTCCCTGACCTGGGCCTTAAACCACAAGGCCTAACAACCCGAGGCAGAACTTTTCAGATTCTTTAGCTGGCTGGACTGAGGAAACAGTATTTTGGCTCTACAAACAGACCACTAGAAAGAAGGATACGAGCCAAAGCTAGCTCATCTTCTTTCTTTAACGAAAAGTGCACTGCTCAGTGATGCAGCACACTCCCATCCCATACTCAAGGTGTGCAGTGACCTTAGTATTTGTATTGATAGTTTTCTTTGTCACAGGATTTCTTTTCATGATCCACACTTTGGCAGAAACAAGGACGAGGGAATCTGCTGCAGTGGCTTCTTTATGTACATACATAACTGACTCTTATTGGCACAAACTACAATAATGATACCAGTTCAGGTCTGACTTCTTTTGTGATCCCACTTTATATCATATCTCAGCTTACTATTGGTGGGCCCAATCCTGCTGTGATGCTCCCTGGTTCCTGATAGGAAGGACACACTCGAATTACTCATGAGACAATGGAGTTGATAGAAAGGCCAAATGGGCCCACCTCAAAACAGGGCAAACTGCAAAAGGCAAAAATGGGCCACTCATCTGGACAAGCTGAGGGATAATGGTGCTGCAAACAGTTCAAGCAGCTTTAAAAAGCTTTAAAAGTTACTATGTCGGAATCAGGAAAAAATATTAAAAAAAAAAAAAAAAAGAATTGCTAGCCCTAGAGGTTTTTATGGTGTTGATCTCCCTTGCAGATTCTCTGATGGCTAACATGGGCTGAGTGCCACGAGAAGCTGTTCCCACACTCACGGCATTCATAGGGCCTCTCCCCTGTGTGGATTTTCTGATGTTTTATGTGGGTTGAGTAGTCACATCAGTTTTTCCCAGGGTATGGCAACACTTGCAACTTCAAAGCGCTGCCACGGGAGCGCTCCCGCTGCAGCACTTTGAAGTGCGAGTGTGGTTGCGGCGCCAGTGCTGGGAGAGAGCTCTCCCAGCGCTGCAGGTACTCCACCTCCCCGTGGGGATTAGCAAACAGTTCTGGGAGCCGCACTCCCAGCGCTGGGGCACTGTTTACACTGGCGCTTTACAGCGCTGTAACTTGCTGCGCTCGGCGGGTGTTTTTTCACACCCTTGAGAAAGTTGCAGCGCTGTAAAGCGCCAGTATAGCCAAGGCCCCACACTCAGCACATGTATTTTTTCTCTTTCCCCTGAAGATTTCCTGCTGTTTTGTGGTTTCCTTGAGGTCTGTCTGAGTTCCCCAACAGGAAATACATTTACCTACTTTCTCCCCTGGCTGCTTTACCTGCTCTCTTTCTGGTCTGTGCTGAATGTCATGGGATTTTTCCTGCTTATGACTCCTGGACACATTCCTTTTCGATCTTTGTGATAATTCTCTATGTTAATCCATTTTCTCAACATTTTCCTGCTGAGAATTCTGCTCCTCTTTCTCACGCACCATTGCGTCACCTGCTGTGATAGAGACAGAAATGTCAGACAGTAATGGAAAGGGGAAGGCCAAACCAAAACAAGTGCTGGAGAGAGGTCAAAGAAAAACCAGGAACTGAACTCCCCCAAACTTTTCCCCCAAATGTTGTAGTAGGATTTTATGTTTATGTTTTATCTGATTTAGAATGAAGGATAAAGAATAATTATGTACCATGCATTAAGTGTATTGGTGTATGATCTGATCACATCCTGCCAACCACTCTTTTTGAGTAACAGAAAGGAATGGCTAATGGGCCAATGGGTAGAGATACATCAGCCAGAATCTGAGTCTGGACTGATTTCAAGGCAGTAACAGACCTTTGAGGATCACCAATTTGTTGCAGGTTTAGCCTTTTAAAATAAGTAAAAGAATGCCCTGGCTGTTTTCTTTTGCATTGCAATTTGATGTTCCTGTTCAAAATGTTGTGTGTCAATTAATTCTGGTTTGTGTGTGAATGAGGAATGTGTGTGTTAAGAGGTAAGTGTGAAGGCCATCGCTGAACCAGATGTACAAGGGAGGAAGCAGCAAGAGATGCAAGGGTGCCAGGAAGCTGCATGCCGCCCCTGTTGAAATGCCAGACTGGTAACTATAACATCGACTGGCGGCACAGTGTGTGTGTGTAGTGTGTGATTGAATGCATATGCTAATTGTTGTAGCTCCAATAAATGTGGCATATTGCCTTTTCCCCTGAAAAAGATCCCGTGTGCTTCTTATAAGCATAACAGGATAACACCCACAAGGCAGCTAGCTAGCACATCTTGCAGGGACTGTTCAAATTAAGTTGTTCGTCAAGACACAGCTGGTTGACAATGGACCATGGGAAAAGAGTGGACTGTCATGTAGTCTATCATGTGGACTGTCTGGAATCTAGGTAATGGCTTCCTGCAATGACTGAGGGAAATTGGGCATGAACACGTGACTTGCACATGTGACTCCAAAATCCATCTTGTTGCTGTAATTTTCCACAGGAAGAACAATGGGATGCCCTTCACATGGCAAAAGTATAAAAGGCCCTAGAAACACCTCCATTTTGTCTTCAATCCTGCTTCTTACCTCTGGAGGAACTTTGCTACAAACTGAAGCTCTGAACAAAGGACTGAATGACCCATCCCAGCCATAGATGTACTCCAGAGACTTGACTTAAGCCAACAGTTTATTTCATCACTGCTACAAGCCTGAACCAAGAACTTTGCCATTACTGCATGTAATTGATTCCCTTAGCCAATTTTACCTCTCCCCTTTCTTTCTTTTTATGAATAAACCTTTAGATATTAGATACTAAAGAATGGGCCCCAGCATTATTTTTGAATAAGATTTAAGTTGTATATTGACCTGGGAGTGGCTATCCCTTTGGGATCAGAAGAAACTATCATTTAATGACACTGGTTGTAAAGAACTACTCATCTCTGAATCCAGTGTTTTTGGTGGTGTTATAAGAACCAGAATGCCTGAGAAAACTGCCTTTATGTTTTCTTGTTGGCCAGTGTGGGAAACAGGAGTTTACTTTAGTGGCTGGTTTGGTCTATCTTACAAAAGAACAGGAGTACTTGTGGCACCTTAGAGACTAACAAATTTATTTGAGCATAAGCTTTCGTGGGCTACAGCCCACTTTATCAGATGCATGCTACGCTCAGATAAATTTGTTAGTCTCTTAGGTGCCACAAGTACTCCTGTTCTTTTTGCGGATACAGACTAACACGGCTGCTACTCTGAAACTTATAAAAGAATAACCACCAGTTTTGGGTTGTTGTCATAAACAGATGGTTAAGGGTTAATGCCTTTTTTACCTGTAAAAGGTTAAAAAGTTCACCAAGCCTAGCTAACACATGACCAGAGGGACCGATGGGGGAACAAGATGTTTCAAAAGGAAGGAGGGATGTTTTTCCTTTGTTTAGAGTTTCAGTTTCAGGAATGAAAAAGATCAAGGAACAGCTTCTTATCAGAGTAGTAAGTTTTAGAAAGGAATAAATAGGTTTATGTTTATTCCTTTGTAACCTGTCTTATGCAATTAGAGGTAGAATCAAATTAGGTATTTTTTTGTGTAACTAAATTTGTGCCCAGGGGAACATCCTCTGTGTTTTGAATCTGTTGTCTGTGAGAGTAGCTGGTATGATAATCTCTCCCAGAGGGTTTTTGCTTTACCTTTCTTTTCTTTAATTAAAAGCCTTTTTCTTAATACCTGATTGATTTTTCCTTGTTTTTAGATCCAAGGAGATTGGATCTGGACTCAGCAGGGATTGGTGGGAGAAAGGAGGAGGGATGGTTAATTTCTCCTTGTTTTAAGATCTAAGGGATTGGAGCTGGACTCACCAGGGAATTGGTGAAGGAGTCTCTCAAGGCTACCCAGGGAGGGGAAGGTTTTGGGGGGAAAGGGAGTGATCCAGACACTGAAAATTCTGGATGGTGGCAGTGATACCAGATCTAAGCTAGTAATTAAGCTTAGAAGTGTCCATGCAGGTCCCCACATCTGTACCCTAAAGTTCAGAGTGGGGAAGGAACCTTGACAGTTGTGTTTGCCCTATTTCTCAGCAGTTCGTCCTGAATTTGGCATCCTCAGTTGTGACACGTTAAGGCTTGGTGACAAAGTGCCAAGGGAGGGGTCTGGGTTGTGGATTTACAGAGAGTTAGGTGACCCAACCTTCAGACAGTCTCCCTTGGGACCACCCTCTTTAGGGTATGTCTAAGGTGCATCAGGGAGTCGGCCGCCATCAAAATCCCAGGTGCGGAATAAAATTCTGCCTCCTTAAGCTCGTGATTTCCATGCCTAGAATTCAACTGTCACCAGATGGATCAGACTGAACAGGTTTCAAACCTCGAGGAGGCTCTTACCTTCTAAACAGGGACGGCTGTTTTCTAGTAAAATCAGGATAAGGGAAGGAGAAAACTCGAAAGAGATTCCTCCTGGTGCTCACATACGTGAACCCGAATACTCTCTCAGTCCTCAAAGAGAGACCTGGAGAAGGAGACTTGCTGAAGCAAAGACACAGGGGTCTCTGAGGTTTCCCTGGCCCATTGCCCTGTCCTGCCTGGCTGACGTCAGCATGTCTCTGTGAGGTCACCACCTCCCCACCACCTTTGACCAATAGTCTGAGGTCCTGCAAAAGGCCTTTGTGATGTCATTGCCACACCCCTCCCTTTCTGTGCTAATGTCCTGCCCCTGGTCAGGCACTTTGGAGGTTTGAGCTACTCCCTGTGGATCACCTCACTCAAGGAGCGTTCGTTCTAGGAAGCAAGCCAGTAGTTTTGGATCATCTGCAAATTTTGTCAGCTCACTGTTTAGCAGATCATTTATGAATATGTTGACTAGTCCTGGTCCCAGTACAGACACCACTAGTTACCTGTTTCCATCCTGAAAACTGACCATTTAGTCCTACCCTTTGTTTCCTATCTTTTAACCAGTAATTGATCCACATGAGGACCTTCCGGAGGTGAAAGTGAGCCGGCATGTTATGGTATGGGGTACCGGCAAGAGCCAGTACGCTATGCCAGCGTGGCCCGGCTTCCCCAGGCTGGTGATTTAAAGGGCCCAGGGCTCCCTGTAGCAGCTGGAGCCCCGGGCCCTTTAAATCACCTCCCGAGCCCCTCTGCCGGAGCCCCAGGGAGCAAATCACTGCCGTGGCAGCTGCTCTCTCCCGCTCTGCGAACACAGAGCACAGACAGCAGAAGCTTACTTGCCGTGGGAGGGGCACCATTGTCCGAACTGTGGCACCTCCCTGACACCCCTTCCCTAAGGACCCACACTCACACCACCTCTCCTCCTGAGGCCACACCCACAGAACGCCTCTTCCCCGGGACTGCACCCTTTCCCCCTCCCCCATCATTTGTCCTAACAGCCAGTAAAGAGAGGTGGGGCCATGGCCCTCTAAATTTCCTGTCTCTCCCCCCCCAACACAAGCTCTCTACCCCACCTTGCACATTGCAGTTGAAAAGTAGCTGGCAATCTAGTAGGATGCCCATGGAACAATGGGATAGAAACCTGCATCATGTGAAGCTGTACCAGCCCGTGAGGCATTGCAAACCCTTCCCAAAGCACCCTGGAGCCAGTTGCACAGTGGGATAGCTACCCACAGTGCACTGCTCTCCATGGCAATCCAAGAGATGCCAGCATGGATGTGCTCTGGTGACACAGGGGCATAGGGTGGACATGCAAGAGCTGTTCAATTAAAACACTTTAACTCAGGCCACATTAATCTTTCATGTAGACATAGCTTAAGAGTGAGACAAGACCTAGCTCCGTTGAAATTAAAGAACCACAACTTCCTCCATAGTTAGCAGGATTTGAACCTGCACAGGGAGACCGCAACAGATTTCTAGTCCACCACTTTAACCACTCGGCACAACTACTTGTTTGATGTTGTTAGAGAAAAATGCAGTTCTCGCTTTTTTGTTTGGGTGCAGCAAAATCAAATACTTTATTATTTCTCCAGCAATTGCAATAGAGGGAGGGAGTGCCCTAGGACACTGGGTCGCCCCAGTCCCGGACAGGTCTCTCAACAGGTAAACAATTACAGCAAGCATTTATACCTTTGTTACAGACAATAACAAGCAATTATACAGACAATAATGAGCAACAGCTGCATTTTGTTTATACATGGGCTATCCTGCTATCTTATTTTCCTCAATTCTGGGTGCCAGTCTACGTATTTGATTGTCAGTGCAAGGTCGTGATAACTTCTCACGCAGTTCTTTCCTACTCGCCTCACACTATCCTTGCTTCTACAAATCTCACGTCATTAGGGTTACAGCTGGCCTAACTCTTGCTAACAGACTGAAATGCATTAAGATCCCCTACAAATCCTTGTCAATTCTTTCCCTTCTTCCACAATGTGTTGCTCTCACTACACTCTAGTTCTGTTCTCACGGAGTGATCAGTTCCAGTTGTTTCCTCAGACCAGCTTCCACAATACACACACTGCTGTGCCAACACACACACTGCTGTGCCATTGTGTAAATGTGTCCATGGCTGAACAGCAAGAATTCCTGCTCCCTTCCCTTCTGGCTGGAGCATGAGGAGAGTGTGTTTGTGGTTAATGATGGGGCTGTAGATTGTTGTCCATTTCCTGCCTTGATCATTCAGACAGTCCCTTTCCCGTCATATCCCCAGTATATCAGTGATTGCAATAGCAGGGGGCAGGTTTTCTCTGGGGCACTGAGCTTTGCCAGGGGGTTGGTGGCTCCTGTCTTTCCTCACCCTGGAGTAAACTCAGCTTTTTATTCCATCCTTGATGTTTCAAGGAATAACAACAGATGACCAAAGAAAGAGGTGGACAGGGTGGGTCTCAGGGGAGGGGTAGAGAGGTGTGGGTGGTGGGCAGGTCAGGCCAGGGGAGGGGGCAGAGAGGTGTGGGTGGTGAGCAGGGCCGGTCTCAGGGGAAGGGTCAGAGAGGTACAAGCAGTGGGCAGGGCAGGTCTCAGGGGAGGGTCAGAGAGGTGCAAGTGTTGGACAGGGCTGGTCTTAGGGGAGGAGGCAGAGAGGTGTGAGCGATGGGCAGGGTGGGTCTCAGGGGAGGGGGCAGAGAGGTACGAGTGGTGGGCAGGGCAGGTCTCAGGGGAGGGGCAGGGATGTGTGGGTGGTGGGCAGAGTTGGTCTCAGGGAGGAGGCAGAGAGGTGCGGGCAATGGGTAGGGTGAGTCTCGGGGGAGGAGGCAGAGAAGTGTGGGCAGGAGGGTCTCAAGGGAGGGCTCAGAGAGGTGTGGGCAGGGTAGGTCTCAGGGGAGGGGGCAGAGAGCTGTGGGCAATGGGCAGGGCGGGTCTCAGGGGAGGGGGCATAGAGGTGTGGGTGATGGGCAAGGTGAGTCTCAGGGGAGGGGGCAGAGAGGTGTGGGCAGCAGGCAGACCTTGGGGTAGGGGGTGGAGAGGTGCGAGGAGGCCTAGGGGGAGGAGAGGAGCGAGCGAAAGGTGGACCAGCAGCCCTCAGCCAAAGAGGAAGAGCAGGGGTGGGAAGTGGACAAATGGGAGTGAGGGCAGAGCACAGGTAGGGCCTCAAAGGGAGGAGACTGAGGGAAGGGAGTGAAGTGGGGAAACAGCACCATGGTCTGGGCAGGGCTGCCCACAGGATTCAGGGGGCCTGGGGTAAAACATTTTCAGGGGCCTCTTCCATAAAAAAAAGTTGCAATAATCTAGAATACTATATTCTCATGGGGGCCCCTGCAGGGCCTGGGGCAAATTGCCCCACCTGCCACCCCACTGAGTGGCCCTGCCCTCAGCCTCTTCTCCTAAGTCCTCTGCCCCCTAATTATTTTTCGTTGCCCTCCCCTAGACTCTCTCCAATTTGTTTCTGTAGTGGGGAGAGGGAGCGCGAAAACTGGATGCAATGCTCCAGATGTGGCCTCACCAGTGCTGAACAGAGGGGAATAATCACGTCCCTCGATCTGCTTGCAATGCTCCTACTAATCCAGCCCAATTTGACCAGTTACACTGGTCTACAATTTTTGAGAAGTCGTCTGCTTCAGAGATAAAATGATATTTATTATGTGTTTTGATGTGCTGAATTCAAATATGACAATTAAAACAACTGATTGGCTACTGTTTCTAAGATATTTAAGTTTTTACATTTTATGTCTATGTATATTGTGAAGATAGTAGAGTTTTAATCATAAATTGTAAACCTGTCTTTTCATGTGTTTATGGTTGCTTTCCATGATAATATTTCACCTGTCCTGTTTATGTAACACTTTAAAAATCAGCAAAAGGGTTATATACATAAAATTTATTATGAAACAAAAGGCAAATAACTATTCTGTACATAGTTTAGTCCTATTCAATGTCTACTCGGCGCTTCTTGGCTTGTCTCTTGTATTCATTAAATGGAGCATCTCTTGTCACTGTCCAGCAATAGTTTGCAAGCATTGATGGGCTCCATTTGCCCTGATAGCCTGCCAGGAGATTCCACTGCTGTAGTCTGGAGCCCAACAGCTCTGCCTTACTCTTGGGTAGTTCCAAATCCCTGACAAGGTCATTCAGTTCACCTTGTGTTATGAGGTGTGGTTCAGAGGAGGAGGATGGGAGAAAATGTGGGTCCTGTGATATTGATGGTTCAGGACCAGAAGTTTCATCCTCTTCCTTTTCCTCGTCTGACTCAAGTGAGAAGGATTCTGGTGCATCAGGAACCGGCAGTCCTTCTCCGAGGGGTACTGGGCGTATAGCTGATGGAAGGTTTGGACAATGCACAGTCCACTTTTTCTTCTTTGACACACCTTTCCCAACTGGAGGCACCATGCAGAAGTAACAATTGCTGGTATGATCTGTTGGCTCTCTCCAAATCATTGGTACTGCAAAAGGCATAATTTCCTTTTCCTGTTCAACCACTGGCCAAGATTTGTTGCACAAGTGTTGCAGCATATGTGTGGGGCCCACCTCTTGTCCTGATCTCCAATTTTGCAGCCAAAAGAAAGGTGATAGGCTTTCTTAACCAGAGTGGTTAGACTGCGCTTTTGTGATGCAAAAGTCACTTCACCACAAACATAGCAGAAGTTATCTGCACTGTTCACACAAGTACGAGGCATCTCTGCTCACTTTGGCTAAACAGAAATGTGTCCCTTTGCAAAATCAAACACTGACAAATAAGAGAGCACGACACTGTATGATTTCCAGAGCTGATATAGGGCAATTTGTTCAGCAGAGTGATGTAAGCTTCATTATGATTGCATCCTCCATGACTTCTAGGAATAACATGATGCAATTCATATCATGTATGACACAATACCAGCTTCAGATTGCATCATTCATTGTTTTGCCTAAAAAGCAAGTACTGTCCAAACCCAGTCATAGATTTATTCATAGATCCAGTCAAAGATGTATTTTAGTCATTTCTGGTTTAAATTGAGATCCCTTCCCTTTATAACTCACTTATCCTCCGCCATTCCCAAGTCAAGGGTCGTATATACTGACCCAATAGCATATCTTGAAAACTAGAGCCAATCAACAATTTTAAGCATCATTTTCGTTTTCAGTGACCCAGAATTAGTAAAGTTGGACTACATTTATTTCAGAAGCATTTTGGCTGTAGAGCATTGTTACCCATATTGAATGCAGCCACAGCAATATTTGATAAATTGGTTCCTGTCCATTCAGGAGGTTATTTCCCACCTATTTATAAATAATTGTTAGACCTGAATAAAGATATTGCAGACAAAACCAGGTATGCCAACCTGACCAAAGTCAGGCTAACAGAGGTTTTTGGGTAATTCCTGTCAGGGACTCTAACCCAGATGGCAAAGTTCGTTGTCTGACCACGAGAGAGACAGGCAACACCAGCAAGGTCTGATCAAAAGCTCTTTATTGACAAGTGCACGCATCTATAGAGAGCAGCTCATCTCCAGAGAGAACCAGCCTGCTCTTTACATCTTAGTATAAGCCTATATAGACAGTTCTGTCGCATCATAAATTATTTACAGGAGCAACCCACCCCCTTCTTTTAACAACTAGAAACTAGACACTTTTAGTATACATGTTTTACAGCATTAGGTGATTAACAATATCTTAGCAAGCACCAGAAGTTAGGAATGTAGGGGAGTTAAAACAGACAGAGAACTGAAGCAAGGAGTGAAAACAGGGAGGCTGGGATTTCTTATCAGTTCTTCAAAGGAACTGTTCCTAACACCGCACAGTTGGTACTATACCAGGAATGCAGCCTCTTCCTTATCTCACTTTTTCCCAGCACTTGTGAGATATGCTGCTGCTTCTCAGTGTTTTCCACTTAGGAATGTCAGGGACTCTAACGCAGACGGCAAAGTTTGTTGTCTGACCGCGAGAGAGACAGGCAACACCAGCAAGGTTTGATCAAAAGCTTTTTATTGACAAGTGCACGCATCAATAGAGAGCAGCTTGTTTATTAAGCCAGAGTGATTAACATAATGAAGATGCTCTAAGTGGAGGGGAGAGAGCTGTCCCGTCCATGTAGTTAACCCATTTCCCTCAGAGGCGGTAGGTATGTCAGTGGGGGAAGCTATGCTGGTGAATGTGCAAGCTGTGGTGTCTACATGTATATATAAAGTTTAATCAAACCCCATTTTTAAAAGCCCTGTGGTCTGGGAATAGAAAAGGAGCTCTCTGAGGCAGAGCCCATCCTTCAAAATCCTTAAGATCACTGACTTGCCTTGGCAAATGTCAGGGGAGTATAGCTCAGTGGTACAGTGTTTGGCTGTAAATCAAGTAGTCCTTGGTTCAAATCCAAGTGCCCTCTTACAAACCTACTCCTTCCTTAAAAATAATTCCATTTCCAGTATGTTCAGAAGCTCCACTAAATAGGGGTCCTTGAAATGAATGGACACACTTCATGCTTTCCTATGCAAATGCATAAAAACCTAACAAACATGTTCCTCTGCTGAAATCACTTCCAATCCTCTAAGTGTCTAGGCTTGTTTTTGTCAATTAAACAAAGGCACATGAAAACTCATTTGCAGGTCCTTGGCCTCCATGGGCAACAATGTGCAGACGAACAAGAACCACATCCACTTGGGAGGAATGGACTAGTCTGTATGACATTTGGAAAGTAAGTTGCCATTGGGACTGAAAACTCTACTGGAGGTGGACAGGAGCCTGTTACAAAACTAAAATAACCAAGATTTCCCAAACTCCCTGTAACCCATTCAAACCTCTCTTTGCGCACACGGTATCAATTGGGGCTCTAATAAATGGCAGCCTTCCTTTACCACAGATCATTGTTCCTTTAACTTTCAGATGCATCCAAATGGAGGCAGTTTAGAGGTCATGGGCTGCTAGTTCATGAGCAGGAGCAGAGTCTCTGTAAGTTTACCAACCATAGAGCTTGTTATGTCTGCATCTAAGTAAGTGCAGAGTTATTTCAATGGCTCCTACACTGACACCTGCTGCCCTTTCTGGCTGGTTAATTGCACTATTTGGAACCTGCTCCTAAAATTGCACCCTTTCTGAGAGTGTCAAAACTGCCCAAGGAAACCCCATTGGGTTTCAATGGCAGTGCAGGCAAGGACCTGATGGGACAGCACAGGAGTTTCAGCATTCCTCCTTCATGGTAGGGTCAGAGGTTGCTACTAGCATGACTGTGGGGTTCTATTCCTGGCTGTGGGAGGAAAGGGCTGTCTAGCAGATTAAAGTAGGGGCCTTAAAATCAAAGAGGAAAACCTCTCCCTTTTCAACTTCAATGCACATTGAACAAGAACATGGCTTCTCATCTCTTAGGTTTCAGAGAAGCAGCTATGTTAATCTGTATCCTCAAAAAGTACAGGAGTATATGTGGCACCCCAGAGACTAACCAATTTCTTAGATTCTGTTGCCATCATGTGGCCATTTCATTTCACTTCTTATTGTTAAAAGGTTTGGGTACTTTGCACAGAAACGTTATTTCCTTGGGAGAGATGGAGAAGTGGAAGCTGCATTGATTTAATCCTCTGAAAATTAGATAAAGATTAAAATATTCCCCAGACAGCTCATTCCCAACCATTCTCCCTCACTGCTGCCAGTGAAGTTCAGTTCTGTCCCACGGCCCCAAGAACTGCTGGGTGCAAGTCCTGGGTCTGATGTGCAGTAAGAAAAAAAAGAAAGATAATGGATGTACCCTATCTCCTAGAACTGGAAGGAACCATTGAATCCAGCCCCTTCCTTCATTGGCCAAACCAGACAGTGTCTGCATAGAAGAATAAATGGACACAAATCAGATGTCAAGAATTATAACATTCAAAAGCCAGTTGGAGAACACGTCAGTCTCCCTGGTCACTCGATTACAAACCTAAAAGTCGCAATATTACAAGAAAAAAACTTCAAAAACAGACTCCAACAAGAGACTGCTGAATTGGAATTAATTTGCAAACTGGACACCATTAAATTAGGCTTGAATAAAGACTGGGAGCGGATGGGTCATTACACAAAGTCAAACTATTTCCCCATGTTTATTTGCCCCCTACTGTTACTCACACCTTCTTGTCAACTGTTGGAAATGGACCATCCTATCACTACAAAAGGGTGTTTTTCTCCTGCTGATAATAGCTCTCCTTAACTGATCACTCTCGTTATAGTGTGTATGGCAACACCCGTTTTTTCATGTTCTCTACGTATCTATATCTATATCTATATCTATATCTATCCCTTCCTACTGTATTTTCCACTGCATGCATTCAGGAAAGCTTATGCTCAAATAAATTTATTAGTTTCTAAGGTGTCACAAGTACTCCTATTTCTTTTTGCAGATAAATTAATGGAGGTTAAGTCCATGAATGGCTATTAGCCAGGATGGGTAAGGAATGGGATCCCTAGCCTCTCTTTGTCCGAGGGTGGAGGTGTTAGGTTCAGTCCCTCTGGGGCACCTGGCATTGGCCACTGTTGGCAGATAGGATGCGCGGTTGGATGAACCTTTGGTCTGACCCAGTCTGGCCATTCTTATGTTCTTATGAAGGGACAGGCAGACCCCTGCAACAGAGTTTCTGTAGTGTAGTGGTTATCACATTTGCCTAACATGCAAAAGGTCCCTCATTCGAAACCAGGCAGAAGCATAATGGCTTAATTTTCCCAGCTCCTACTAGCCTGTCCCTGCTGTTGTAGGAGCAGCAGTGATTTCTATGCTCAAAATGTCTGTTATACATCCCCTGCTCCCACTTTTGTCTCCTCTCCCTCTCTGAATGCCTGTGAAGTGGCTTTACCCCTCCTGCTCCCTCCTGGACTACTCGAGGGATGAATGGGCTGGTTAAAGAGCAGAAGAACTTCCAGGTAGACAAGGTGTCTGGGACTCTAATTAGGCAGCACTTGCATAACCAGAGCATGGCCACTGCCCAAGGTGGAGTGTGACTAACCAGATGCAGCCAAGTCATCTCTAGTCACAGACCATTTGGTGCAGGTCCTTAAAAGGGGAAGGGGCCATGTGCTCAGGAGTCACTCACAAGCTTGTACCTCCAGTGAATGCCCTTTGCCCGACCGCCTGGCCAGTGGTTCTCTGTGTTGTATTTCATTGTGCCTCAGGAAGACTTACCTTCATCGCACCGTCCATAGCTGCGCTGTGGGACAGTTCCCTTGCAGAATCCTGACATCTCCAATGCTGTGCCTGTCCTGGGAGCATGAGTATGCAAGTGTGAGTGTGACACTCCCCCCTCTTCTTCTTTTGAGCTTAGCAGTCAGTATAATGAACCTGCTGCTTTCTGCCAAACTCTGGAGGGTCATTAGTCCTCCCTACGCTTACTAGCGGGCCCAATTTTGGGTAACACCTGTGATAAACTCAACCCCAGCAGGATAGAGGGTGGTGAAATGAGCTGAGAAAAAGCCTTAGCTTCACTATGTCCCGTACGGTCCACAATGGAGCTTTTTTTGGATTCTGGGACTGCATGGTCACCTGTGCTGATCGGCGCTCCACGCTGGGCAAACAGGAAATGAAGTTCAAAAGTTCGTGGGGCTTTTCCTGTCTACCTGGCCAGTGCATCCGAGTTCAGATTGCTGTCCAGAGTGGTCACAATGGTGCACTGTGGGATAGTGCCTGGAGGCCAATACCGTGGAATTGCAGGCACACTAACCCTAATCCAACATGGCAATACCAATTTCAGCACTACTCCCCTCGTCTGGGAGGAGTTCAGATATCGGTATTAAGAGCCCTTTATATCGATATAAAGGGCTTTGTTGTGTGGACAGGTGCAGGGTTAATGTGATTTAACGCTGCTAAATTCAATATAAACTAGTAGTGTTGACCAGGCCAGAGAGAGCAGCAAGTTTCCCCTATTGTTTCTTGCTCTTGTTTTTTTCACTAGCTTTTCCTCAGCACCAAGTTGTTCTTGTCTGTTGTGAGCCTGGCTAGCTCAGTTGGTAGAACATCAGACTTTTAATCTGAGGATCCAGGATTCAAATTACTGGTCAGGTGATAAACTACTCCCCAAGATCTTAAAACTGTCTTTCTGGAGTCCTCTTTGATGGTACTTTTTCTCTTCAGGATTTTCCCTTTCCTCAGAAGGGCCTTTTTGTGTGTGGCTTTGAAGGGGCAACTTCCTGACAGCCCCTTTGTCCTTGCAGCCTGGAAGAATAAAGGCCTCTGGGCATATAGCATGTTCCTTCCCTGCACGCACGCACGCACGCACGCACGCACGCACGCACGCACACACACACAGAATATCCCTAAGAAATTAGAATCATCTGCTGCCTTCCCCTGTCCTGCTGAATCCCCAAATGAGGATGCTCTTCAGCCCAAACCCATGTCCCCTCTTTTCCCAGTGCCCCTCAGTCCCAACCTTCAGTCCCTCCTATGCACACTGCTCCGCACTCCCAACCAGAGCCTACTCCTCTTCACCCTTCTCCTCTGTCCCTACCCACAGCCCCCTCCTATTCCCAGTGCCCCTCAATCCCAACCCACAGGCCCTGCCTCCTCACACTGCTCCTCAGTCCCAACCCACAGCTCCCTCCTTCCCTCCAGCAGCAGGAGCTTCAGACCCCCTCAGGAAGATTTTCTTGCAAGGTTTCGTGTATGAGTCTGCATGTGGAGTTTACAGTATGTTGGAACCATTTTTGGTTGCTTGCCAAAATGATCACTTTTGGCTGGTGTTGGATTCCCAGTCTCCATGTTATAGGGGCAGGAGAAATAAAGGGTTGTTATCCTTATTGTGTGAATGGAGGGCAGCACAACTGTGCTCGGCAGACCCCGAATGAGGGACTCACCCTCAATTCAATAGCACTTGCTAGCCAGTGGACAGAGGTTCCAAAGCCAAGTGGGCTGGGGTCTGGGTCCCAATACTAAAATGTAGGTGTTAGATCAACTTTAGGACAGGGTGGCTGTGGAGCGATGAATGAGTCCCTAGGCAACATAGTGAGTATGGTGCCTTCTTATTTTCCCCCTCTTCCACCCAGAATGGCAAGTGAACTGTACAGAGGCACCTCTGGCCTTGCACTGACAAAGGACAGCAGCTGTGAGTGGGGTGCAGAGAGGGGATGGTTCATGTTAAAGGACTTTTGGTTGTTGGACTTATGAACTGTCGGGGGAAGGACACTGCCCAGCTTATTTAGGGGGTGGGTCTTTTCCTCATGGTTTATGCTTATGTGTTGGGGCTGCTGACATGACTTCTGCTAACCCTGGGCTTACGTTGCAATGTAGACATGCCCTGAGAGTGCATCTATACTGTGATAAAATCCCTGTGGCCTTGCTGGCCTGGATAATCTGATTTGGATTCCTGGGGCTTAGACTGGAGCCCAGGTTCGGAGACCCTCACCCCTCGTGGGGTCTCAGAGGGTGGGCTCAAGCCCAAGTGTGTACACTGTAATTTTATAACCCTGCAGCACAAGCCCCACAAGCCTGAATCAACTGACCCAGGGTTTGAGAATAGTGACTTGGGTGTGTTAATGGCAGTGTAGACATAATGCTAGGCTATGTCCACACTGCAATGAAACACCCCCGGCTGTCCCATGCCAGCTCAGGCTCCCGGGGCTTGGGCTGTGGGGTGGTAAATTTGCAGAGTAGACATCTCGGCTCAGGCTCAATACCGGGCTCTGGACCTCACAAGATTGGGAGAGAATTTAGCAAGCAAAAAACGTAAAATGGCAGTGGAGTATTTCCATGGACTCATGGCATTTCTCCATTGGTCTGTCTGCTTTGGGGCAGGGACAAGAACACGTCCTGCTGCATTCGTTATTTCAAAGGGCGGTTTAGGATTTTCATTCTCACACAGGGTGCACAAAGCAGGACTCAATCCTCACTGGAAACTAAATGAGCTGCCCGCAGATTCTGTCAGCCACAATGTGCCATTTGGTGTGAGAGCCCAGACCTGCCCCTGTCCCGGAGGGATGGGGTCATCTGCAAAGAGCTTGGAACACTGACCTATCAGCTCTTAACTCCCAAACTTTCAGTAACTCTATTGTCAGTGCCTGTGAGTGTAATTTAAACCATAAGAACAGCCATACTGGGCTGGACCAAAAGCCCATCTAGCTCTGTGTTTTGTCCTCTGACAGTAGCCAATACCAGGTGCCCCAAGAGTTACTCAACAAGGCATCATTGAGAGTTGAACCCAGGATCTCCTGTTTACAAGGCAGCTGCTTTAGCCAGCTAAGCTATAGTACCTTCCTGTGGCTAAAATACACTGTCTGCTCACACCTGACTCTCTGCCATTCCCCACCAGGGCCTGACAAGCTTTGCATGTGTTTGGATTCTGCAAAGCAGAGGAGCAGGTGACGTTTTCCTTGCAAGTCGTGTGTGTGTGTGAATCTTTGGCCAGGTCTGCACTACAAAGTTACTTCATCATCATTATATTGCTCAGGTGTGTGAAAAACACACAACACTCCCTCAGTCGGCAGCTTGTGGCTGGTGTACACACTGCAATGCCACGTCTGGCTACAAAACTGCCCTGTTTTGGTGACAAAATTAAACCACCTCGACGAGAGGCCTAGAGCTTTTTGCAGCAAACTTAAAGTGACAAATTGTCAGTGTAAATGCTGCTGGTCATTACATCACCATAACTGGCCTCCACCAGCATCCCATAAAGTCTGCCGTGAACTCATCTGCCCTGCATTCCTGCTACAGAGGCTGGGCCCCTCCCCTTTCATAGCTCCAGAAAGTTCTAACAGCTGAGTCGCTATCTACACTGGGATTAGGTTGATATAACTGCATTGCCAGCCTAAGTAATGTAATTACACCAACCTAATTTTGTAGCGTAGACCTGGCCAAAGAATCACACACACACCTTGGGAGCAAAACTTCACCTGCTCCTCTGCTTTACAGAAGCCAAACACGAGCAACGCTTGTCAGGGCCCAGTGGGACTTGTCAGAGAGTCAGGTGTGAGCACATATGCATTAAATAACAGCAGGCACCATGGCTTAGTTGGTTAAAGTACCTGTTTTGTAAACAGGAGATCCTGGGTTCAACTCCCAGTAGTGCCTGGGGGAGTGGCTTTTGGGGCACCTGGTATTGGCTACTGTCAGAAGACAAGATTCAGAGCTAGGTGGACCTACTGTTTAAATTACACTCAAAGGCATTGATAATAGAGTGACTGAAAGTTTGGGTGTTGAGAGCTGATAGGTCAGTGGTCCAGTTCCCTCAATGTGATTTTACCATTTCCACTTCCTAAAAACTCCCTCCCAACCGCTGGAAAATTACAATACAGACATATGGGCTTGAGCCCAACCTCTGAGGCCCCATGAGGGGTGAGGGTTTCTGAACTCAGGCTTCACTGTGAACACAAATATCTGCACCACAGTTTTTAGCCCCTCAGCTTTACATCCAGGATCCCAAGTCAGATGACCCAGGTCAGCCCTGCTGCCATCTTTATCCCAGGAGAGATGGACTCCAAGGGTACGTCTCCATTGCAATGGAAGCCCAGGTGTGGCACACTGTGCTCAGAGCAGCACCTGGAAGCCCCATATTCACCACTCTCATATAATGATGACATGGTTTGTACAAAGTCTGCCTGGTGAGGTATCATTTCAAAAGTCTTGATCTGTTGAACATTAATATTTTGTTGGACTGTGTGTGCTCGCATTGGTTGGGAAGTTATGAAGTTTTGCTCTGTGTGCATTACTGAGATATGTTATGAGGTTGAGAAATGCCCCCCACCAGCCTTTCAGGTGCGACAAGGGAGGAGCCAGACTCGCTGCTGTCCCATTGAAGGTATCCACACTCCCAAGGACTATGCCAGGAACCGTGTACAATGCAGGCTTCTCCAAGATAGCACAGAGACAATGGACACCGCTTGACTCACATGGTAGCAAAGGAGCTTCCTAGCAAGTTAGATGAAACTATGAAAGAGGGGAAGAGACATCATGACTTGGCCTCTCTTCCCCACAACTCAACAGCTGGAAACACACCTGGAGGACAAAGACTGAACTGATTCAGAAATCAGAAGAGAATAATAATAATACTTTCAAACCAAAGTCCCCAAACAGACTAGTATTGGTTTTTCAGCAAAATTTTTCAGTTTGGGGAATTTTTTTTTCTCAGTCAGAACTTGCCAAGGGAAGCAGGGAGATAATGTTTGAGTTGCCTCCTTCAGAACAGCTTGGCCTAGACACTAGCTCTGGTTCACTGTTCTGGCTTTGCTCGAGTTGAGGGTATTTTAATAATTTGGGCGGCTCCCAGGGTGTTTGGGGGAGATGATGAGGATGTTACCTTTAGAGACAAAAACTAAGAAATACAGGACTAGAGATTTTATTTATTTATTTATTTAGAAATCTGGGATTTAGACATTTTATTTAAATCGGGGGTGCGGTCTGAGTTTCTAAGAAGGTTTTTGTTTGCAAGAAGCAACATTGTTTGGTTTGTCATTGTAGCAAAGGGGGAGATGGTTGTCTATAAAGGAGGGGTGAAAACTAAATGCATCCAGAAAGAAGGGGATTTGAACCTATGCATGCAGAGAACAATAGATTAGCAGTCTACCACTTTAACCACTTGGCTATTTCATCTGAGTGGTCAAGAAAGAGACAGTAGGAGAAATCTAAGGCCAGCAGGGATAGGGACAATATGGACTTTTTAAATATTAAGCGGAAGCAGGGGCTGATTGAGCTCCCTCCTCACATCTAGTTAGGAGCTGGGGGAAAGACTTCAGGAACAGCCTGTGTTTGCATAGACACACCTACTCTGCCTAGCGATGCAGCATGATGGGGCCACTTTCCTAAAAGGACCGGTGTTGGCTGGTTACAAATCACTTTAGGATTGAGTGGAATGAAATGTTATTATCCTTCCTGCATGAGTGAAGAGCAGCAGAACATACCTAGCCGGCCCTGATGGAGGGGTAGGTGGGTGAGGAATAGCCTTTATTGGGCTGCATAGAAGTGATTGAGAACATCATCCTAGAACAGTGGTCCCCAAATATTTCACACTGTGCCCTCTTATGCATGGCCGTGGACCCTCAGAAGCCACAGTCAAGAACTGAGGCTGGGAGTGGGGTGTTGCTTGCTGGGGAGAGGGGTGCAGACAGGGGTAAGGGAGTCCAGGCCAAGCTGGGAGCCAGAGGCCCAGGCTGAGGGTGGGGTTGGGGAAGAGCTGGGACAGAGTTGGGCTGAGTGGTGCTCCCTCCATGGGGGCTGGCTCAGGCCCTGAGGTGCCCCCATGAAGGTTCCTCTGTGTCCCCCTAGGAGTTATGCCCCACATTTTGGGGACCACTGAACCCTACTCACTAATCAGGGGCTAGTGATGCCAAAGGCCAGGGAAATGGAGAACAAGTGCGGGACCCCCAGCACTGGAACCATGTGAAGGGGCTGCAGGAGAGGGTCATGGCTGGTGGCACAGGGAGTTAAGGGCAAAGGCAGCACAGGTGGGGGCAAGAGTTAGGGGAGAAGGAGGTGCAAGGGTTGGGAGTGCAGGAGCTAGCGGTAAAGGGGGAGTGGGGATCATCCAGGGGCAATGGGGAAGTGCCAAAGTACAAGCTTTGCCCAGGGCACCATTTCCCCTAATGCTGGTCTGAGCAAACAATTGGAAATGACCCTTCAGTAAGACCAGAACCATAGTGTAGAAAAGCCCCTTTGTTAAGTGGTTGTGGCGGAGTGCTTAGGGAGATGGGTTAAAAAACACTGGGTGTCTTTCTGTGGAGGTTTCATTTTTGCCTGCTAGGCAAGGCTGGTGTGTGGTGTCTTCATGGCTGTACTTTCAGTGTCTGATCACCCACAGTGCCACAGGGAGCCAAGTCTAGACATATTCAGAGGCTCTATGCCAGGGTTTATCAAACTTCCTTTCACTACACACCCCTTCTGCCAAAAAAAACTTACTACGTAGCCCTGGAAAAAGGGACCAAGCCCCTCCCCACTGGGTAGAAGCAGGGGAGACTAAGCCCAGCCCCAGTTGGGGGAAGGCAAAACCAGAGCTTAAGGGATTCAGCCCTGGGTGGTGGGGCTCAGACTTTTGGCTTCAGCCCCAGGCCCCAACAAGTCTAATCCCAGCCTTGGTGACCCCATTAAAACAGGGTTATGACCCACTTTGGGGTCCTGACTCACAGTTTGAGAACCACTGCTCTATGCTGATTGGAGAGTTTTTCCTGTGGGTGTAGTTAATCCACTTCCCCAAAAGGTGGCAGCTATGTCAGTGGGAGAAGCTATATTGGTGGGTGTGCAAGCTGTGGAGTTTATCACATTTAAGAAGTTTAATCAAACCCCATTTTTAAAACCACCTGTGGTCTGCGAATGACAAAGGAGCTTGATGAAGCAAGGTCTGTCCATCAAAGTCCTGGAGATCACAATTCTATACTGTTGTCATAGGTGTATAGCTTGGTAGTAGAGTACTTAACTACAGCTCAATGGGTCCTTGGTTCAAACCTCTGTGTTCTCTTTTAACCTTCTTTCTTTTTTTAAAAAAAAGGAAAACATTTTCATTTCCATTCTTCATTATGTTCAGGAGTTCCACTATACAGGGATACTTGATATGAATGTAAACACTCAACATTTTGCTGTCCATATGCATAAAAACCTAGCAAAGCTGTCCATCAGCTGAAATCAGTTCCAGTCCTCTAAATGACTAGTTTATGTTTTCATCAATTAAACAAAGGTATCATAAGAATGTACATTTGCAGATCCCTCTTCTCCAGGAGCTGTGCTGTGCAGAAGACCAAGAGCCACATCCAGCTGCAGTTCAGGAGTCTGATGACCAAAGAGCCAACAAATATTCTGAAGGTTGGAGAAAAATACCTTCTAGTGAGCTATTGAACGAGCTCAACCTGTTTAGCTTATCAAAAGAAGATTGAAAGGTTACTTCACTGAAGTGTTGAATGATTTTAATGGAGGGAAAAGATTGGGTATGAAAGGCTCTTTAATCGAGCAGAGAAAGGCATAACAAGACCCAATGGCTGGAAGGTGAAAAGAGACAAATTCATATTACAAATAAGACACAAATATTCAACAGCAAGGATGATTCACCACAGGAAGAATGTACCAAGGAAAGTGATGGATTCTCCATCTCCTGATGTCATTTAATGAAGACTAGATGCCTTTCCGGAATGTGTTTGCCCCAAAAGTAGCTATTGTGTCACACAGGAGGCCTGTGATATGCAGGGGGTCAGATTAGATGCTCTAATTGTCTCTTCCGGCCATAAAGTCGACTAATTTCTGAAAAACTGAGTGTAGCATTGGGAGCAGCGTCTGATGCTTTCCTGTCTAGCCGGCTTGCTGCCTAGAACGAACGCTCCTTGAGTGGGGTGATCCACAGAGAGTAGCTCAAACCTCCAAAGTGCCTGGCCAGGGGCAGGACATTAGCACAGCAAGGGAGGGATGTGGCAGTGACATCACAAAGGCCTTTTGCAGGACCTCAGACTATTGGTCAAAGGTGGTGGGGAGGTGGTGACCTCACAGAGAGATGCTGACATCAGCCAGGCACGAAAGGGGCGAGGAGCCAGGGAAACCTCAGAGACCCCTGTGGCTTTACTTCAGCAAGTCTCCTTCTCCAGGTCTCTCTTTGAGGACTGAGAGAGTATTCGGGTTCACGTACGTGAGCACCAGGAGGAATCTCTTTCGAGTTTTCCCCTTCCCTTTTCCTGATTTTACTAGAAAACAACTGTCTCTGTTTAGAAGGTAAGAGCCTTCTTGAGGTTTGAAACCTGTTCAGTCTGATCCATCTGGTGACAGTTGAATTCTAGGCATGGAAATCACGAGCTTAAGGAGGCCGAATTTTATTCTGCACCTGGGATTTTTGTCCCTTAGAAACACTGGGGACAATAGGGTTTGTCCTTTTTGATACACCTTTTCCTCCATCCCTCTCTCCCTCCTTTCTCTTTGTCTCTTGCTTCTTTTGTCCTTTCTCCTCTTCCCCTCCCAACACCAGGAGGTGTGTGTGTCTATGTGTGTGTGTTGCAGGGGAGTACTTGGCAGCTCCCACTGTGGGAGGTCCACCCAAAAATGTGAGGCTGAAATAGTGCTCTGGCAGTGACCCCACCCGTGACCTGGGCCATCCTTTGGGCTCTCTGGTGAGAATCCTCGGCCTCCCATCCTCAGTCTCTACCCTGATTGGCTGAGCAGGGGGTTATTGACACGGAGGAGACTCAGGTCCTTGTTCTCCTCTTTTAAAACCAAGTAAATAAGTCATAACCAGTCATACGTTTGACAAATTTTGCTGCTTTCTGCATTAACTGTCTCTGAGCAGTTCATGGTTCTCTCTAACATTGCAGTTCTCAAATACATGCTGAATAATTACTGTGCACTGTTTTTGGTCTGCAGCTCATTTGAGAACACTTTATTCAAGTCATTCAGTGTTTGAAATTCATGATCTGATGCTTAGTTTGAAAATCAGGGCTCTTGGGTCCTGTTCCCAACTCTGCCACTGGCTGGCTGTGTGACCTAAGACAAGTCAATTCTCCTTTCTCAGCCTTAGCTTCTCCCTCTTTCAAGTAGGGATACTAATGCTCTGCTCCTACCTATCTCACGGTGGGTGGAGGATGGGGATCCATTGAAGAGTGTCACTAGGAGTAGTGCGTAATATGAGGTGTCCTATCACGTTTACTCAGAGCAGATTATGACATAATAGAATAGCTGAAATAGTCTTTTTCATTTGTATTTTTTTATTTTGAAATTAAGAGCAGCAACTACTTAGCTCAGGTTGAAGCATCTTTTCTAATTTTTGAGATCTAAGTGTCTCCTCTTTGTTTGCGACGAGACAATTTAACACACTCTGACAAACAGGAGATGCTTTTGTTTTGCAACAAAATATTTTTGCAAAGAACTTTCATCTCACTTGTTTTGATTTTGAGAAACAAATTGGTTTAGTCTGAAGGGGATTTTCTGACTGAAATGGTTTCAATTAAATTTCCCCACCATCTCGATTCCTGGGCTCTATCCCTGCCTCTAGGGGGGTTTGCTGTTTGTTAGAACAAGAGTCAGGACTGGTGGCTTCTCTTTCTGGCTCTGCCACTGCCTTGCTGTGTAGCCCCTTGGGTAGGCCACTTCCCTTCTCTGGATCTCAGGCTCCTCCCCATCTGTCCAATGGGAAGAGGGACAATTCTCGAACTCTGGGCAGTCGTGAGCCTGAGTGAGATAAGGGGCGTTAAAGCCCTCTGTGAAGGAGAAAGGGGAGTTTCACGGTGTTTAGCACCAAGGAATTCTAAAGTTTGCTAAAATGTCTAATCTGTGGAAACAAGAAATGGTCGGGGCCAAACTTTTTAACCACTGCCTTTTTTAAAGCCCATTCAGGAATGTGAGTCCCTGTCTCTTAAGTACCTGGGGTTCTTTGCCAGCAGGAGAGAAGAGGTTCCTGCCTCTGTTTTTGTGGCCTTAACAAACCAGGTGTTGTGCTTCAGTTCTCGTCTGAGATCCCTGAAAAAGAACACCTTCCCATTCATGAAGAAGACAGGACCTATTTTTAAAAGGGGAACAAAGAGACCCCTGAGACTTACAGACTAGCTAGCCTCACTTCCATAGCTGGAGAGATACTGGAATAGATTCTTAAACAATCAGTTTGTCGTGGCACGTACAGGATACCTTGGTTCTTAGGACGAGTGAGCATGGGTTTGTCAAGAACAGATCATTCCAAACCAATCCTCTCTCCTTCTTTGGAAGGGTTCTGGGCCTGTTGGAGGTGGGTAAACATTAGATGGGATCTATCTCGGTGTTACTGAGGCTTTTGACACAGTCCTGTAGGGCAATCTCACAAGCAAATGAGGGAAATGCGGTCTAGACACATTCAGTGTGATGTGGGTGCAGAGCTGGTTGAAAGCCCAGACTCCAAGAGCCCTTCTCCATGTTTGGCTGTACAACAGAGAGGGTGTACCAGTTGGGTTCGGCAGGGGTCAGTCCGGGGTCCAGTACTATTCAATATTTTCATTACAGATTTGGATAATGGAGTGGAGAGCATGCTTCTAAAATTTGCAAATGACACCAAGCACTTTGGAGCACAGGATTGGAATTCAAAACGCCCTTAACAAATTGGAGAATTGGTCTTCTAGAGCCAAACTCCATGGCTGGGCCCATCTCTCTAGACTGGGATGAAGTGAAACCCCAGAGGGAGTGTGCAGCAGTGGTTAGTGAAGGGACCTGGAAAGAAGGACTGCTGGGTTCCATCCATCCTTCTGACATTTGGTGTGACCCTGAGCCAGTAGCTTCACCTCCCCAGGCCTGTTTCAAATTAGTAGGGTTGGGGTTGCAGTCCCAAGAGCCCAGGGGGATTGGGAGGCTCCGGGAAGGTGTGTAAAGTGCTGGAATTTCAGGATTCTGGAGGCCTTGTCACCCCCACACTAGGGTGATGTTCTGCACCCCCTGTTGATGGCCAAGTTTCTCCTTTCCTTGGCAATAAGACAGACTCTTGTTTTCCCAGCCAGCCGATCGCCCAGTGTCATCACCCTGCCTGCTGGCTGGGCAGGGTAACTCCTCAGGTCACCACCCCTCTCTCCAGTCTGCCTTGGGCTGGGAGAGTGAGGAGAAGGGTGAGGGATGACACTGAACATCCTCCATCCATCGCTCCATCACCAGAGCAAGTGAGTGGCATTAGGGTTGCTCGGTGGCATCCCCTGTCTGTCTGGGGAGAGGCAGAAAGAGGGGAAAAGAATCTCTCCCAAAGGAGATTGGATTTGCAAACAGCCCCCAGGAACCCCTCACTCTCAGACTTGGGAGGGGCTTCTCCAGAGCCATCTCCAGTGTGTTTGGCAAGGTCCCAGCAATGGGGCTCCCAGCAATTCCCTTGTGGGAGACTGTTCCCCAGGCTGAGAGTCTATGAGCTGGGCCAGACCCGGGGAGCTGCTGAGCATGGAAATCAATGGGAAATGAGGGGGCCCTGGCCTTGCTATGCCTAGGGACTTTGAAGTGGGGAATGGTTTCCCAGGAGAAGTCCAGACTCCTGGGTTCTGTTCCTTCTCTAGCCTGGGTGGGGGGGGTGTCAATAACCTAGTCCCAGATTTGGACCTTAGCGTCCAAAATATGGGGGTTAGCATGAAAACCTCCAAGCTTAGTTTCCAGCTTGGACCTGGTACTGCTGCCACCACCCAAAAAATTAGAGTGTTTTGGGGCACTCTGGTCCCCCCGAAACCCTTCCCTGGGGACCCCAAGACCCAAACCCTTGAGTCTCACAACAAAGGGAAATAAATCTTTTCCCTTCCCCCCTCCAGGTGCTCCTGGAGAGATACACAGAAGCAACCTCCGTGAATCTAAGCAGAGGGAGTCCACCCTCTCTAATTCCAGTCCTGGAAACAAAAGCACTTCCCTCTTCACCCAGAGGGAATGCAAAGTCAGGCTAGTAAATCTAACACACACAGATCTCCCCCCCTGACTTCTTCCTCCCACCAATTCCCTGGTGAGCTGCAGACTCAATTCCCTGAAGTTCCCCACTAAAGAAAAACTCCAACAGGTCTTAAAAGAAAGCTTTATATAAAAAGAAAGAAAAATACATAAAATTGGTCTCTCTGTATTAAGGTGACCAATACAGGGTCAATTGCTTAAAAGAATATTGAATAAACAGCCTTATTCAAAAAGAATACAATTTAAAGCACTCCAGCAACTATAGACATGTAAATACAAAAAAAAACCCATATAAATCCTATCTGATCTTTTTGTACTTACAACTGGGAAACAGAAGATTAGAAAGCAGGAAATAGAAATCACTCCTCATCCGAGAGAGCATACAGGCAGACGACAAAGAACTCAGACACAAAACTCCCTCCACCCAGAGTTGAAAAAAATCCTGTTTCCTGATTGGTCCTCTGGTCAGGTGCTTCAGGTTACTTTTTTTTTTCAGGTGAAAGAGACATTAACCCTTAGCTATCTGTTTATGACACGCCCCCCAAATTGCAGACAGTGGGGAAGCTCACTGGCGGCGATTTCCTTCTAGAATTTTAAAATAAACAGATTACTACAACACATGCACCGTTACATATACCACTAAGTATATAACTAACAGACTTCTACAGTTTAAGAACACTTTTTAACTACTGGATTCTGGGAAACTGTCACGGGAGAGTGCATCAGCTACTTTGTTAGAAGCTCCTGGGATGTGCTGAATTTCAAAATCAAAATCTTGGAGAGCTAAACTCCAACGAAGAAGTTTCTTGTTGTTCCCCTTGGCAGTATGAAGCCACTTTAGTGCAGCATGGTCAGTTTGTAGCTGGAACCGCCATCCCCAAACATATGGGCGTAGCTTTTCCAGGGCGTACACAATGGCGTAGCATTCCTTTTCACTGACTGACCAGTGACTTTCCCTGTCAGACAGTTTCTTGCTGAGAAACACGACAGGATGGAAGTTGTGATCTGTTGCTTCCTGCATGAGCACTGCTCCTATACCACGCTCAGATGCATCCGTGGTTACTAGGAATGGCTTGTCAAAGTCCGGGGCCCTGAGCACAGGGTCAGACATGAGCGTTGCCTTAAGTTGGGTAAAGGCCTTTTGACACTCATCAGTCCACTTAACTGCATTTGGCTGGGTCTTTTTGGTCAGGTCGGTCAGTGGGGCAGCGATTTGGCTGTAGTGTGGAACAAATCGCCTGTAGTACCCGGCCAAGCCTAAGAAGGATTGGACCTGTTTCTTTGACCGTGGGATAGGCCACTTTTGGATAGCATCCACCTTGGCCTGTAGGGGGTTTATGGTTCCTCGACCCACCTGGTGCCCCAGGTAAGTCACTCTGTTTTGGCCTATTTGACACTTTTTGGCCTTAACAGTTAGTCCAGCCTGCCTGATGCGCTCAAAAACCTTTTCCAGGTGTAGTAGGTGTTCGGGCCAGGAGTCTGAAAAAATGGCCACATCATCGAGGTAGGCAACTGCAAATTCTCCCAGTCCAGCTAGTAGACCATCTACCAGCCTCTGGAAGGTGGCGGGTGCATTTCGAAGGCCGAAAGGAAGGACATTGAATTCATACACCCCCGCATGGGTGACGAATGCTGACCTCTCCTTGGCAGGTTCATCTAGCGGTGCTTGCCAGTACCCCTTGGTTAAGTCTATTGTAGAGATGAACTGGGCACGTCCCAACTTCTCCAATAGCTCATCGGTGCGTGGCATTGGATAGTTGTCTGGACGAGTTACCGCATTTAGCTTACGGTAGTCCACGCAAAAGCGTATTTCCCCATCTGGTTTGGGTACCAGAACCACTGGAGATGCCCATGCACTGGTAGATGAGCGGATTATACCCATCTGTAGCATGTTCTGGATCTCCCGTTCTATAGCAGCTTGGGCATGAGGAGACACCCGGTAGGGTGGGGTTCTGATTGGGTGAGCATTACCTGTGTCAATGGAGTGGTATGCCCGTTCAGTCCGTCCTGGGGTGGCTGAGAACAATGGGGAGAATCTAGTGCACAGCTCCTTGATTTGTCGCCGCTGCAGACGTTCCAGGGTGGTTGAGAGGTTCACCTCTTCCACGCCACCGTCTTTTTTTCCGTCGTAGTAGACACCGTCAGGCCACTCAGCATCATCTCCCTGGACTGTAAACTGACAAACCTGTAAGTCTCTGGAATAGAAAGGCTTGAGAGAATTAACATGGTACACTCTAGGCTTTAGTGAGGAATTGGGAAATGCTATGAGGTAGTTCACAGTTCCAGGCGCTCTTGGACCGTGAATGGCCCTTCCCATGATGCTTCCATCTTATGGGCCTGTTGCGCCTTCAAGATCATAACCTGGTCTCCTACCTTGAAGGAACGTTCTCTGGTATGTTTGTCATACCAGGCCTTTTGCTCTTCCTGAGCATCCTTTAGGTTCTCTCTAGCAAGGGCTAAAGAGTGTCGGAGGGTGCTTTGTAGGTTGCTTACAAAGTCCAGAATGTTAGTCCCTGGAGAAGGCGTAAACCCCTCCCATTGCTGCTTCACCAACTGTAATGGCCCCTTAACCTCGTGACCATACACAAGTTCAAACGGTGAAAACCCTAAACTGGGATGTGGTACAGCCCTGTAGGCAAACAGCAACTGCTGCAACACTAGGTCCCAATTATTGGAGAATTCGTTGACGAATTTACGTATCATGGCCCCCAAAGTTCCATTAAACCTTTCCACCAGGCCATTGGTTTGATGGTGATACGGGGTGGCAACCAAGTGATTCACCCCATGAGTTTCCCACAGTTTTTCCATGGTCCCTGCCAGGAAATTAGATCCTGAATCTGTAAGGATGTCGGAGGGCCAACCGACCCTGGCAAAAATGTCTGTTAGGGCCAGGCACACAGTGTTAGCCTTGGTGTTGCCTAGAGCTACAGCTTCCGGCCATCGGGTAGCAAAGTCCACGAAAGTCAGTACATACTGCTTTCCTCTGGGCGTCTTTTTTGGGAAAGGACCCAGAATATCCACAGCTACTCGCTGAAATGGGACCTCAATTATGGGGAGTGGCTGGAGAGGGGCCTTGACCTGGTCTTGGGGTTTTCCCACTCTTTGGCATAACTCACAAGACCGGACATACTTGGCAACATCCTTGCCCATCCCCTCCCAGTGGAAGGACTTCCCCAACCGGTCCTTGGTTCTGTTCACCCCAGCATGGCCACTGGGATGATCATGGGCTAAGCTTAAGAGCTTCCCCCGGTACTTAGTTGGAACCACCAACTGTTTTTGCGGCTGCCATTCTTCCCGGTGTCCACCAGAGAGAATCTCCTTGTATAAAAGTCCTTGGTCTATAACAAACCGGGATCGATTAGAAGAGCTGAGAGGCGGTGGGGTGCTCCGTGGGGTGCTCCGTGCCGCCGCCCAAGCTTTCTGAAGGCTGTCATCTGCTTCCTGCTCAGTCTGGAGTGCTTTAAATTGTATTCTTTTTGAATAAGGCTGTTTATTCAATATTCTTTTAAGCAATTGACCCTGTATTGGTCACCTTAATACAGAGAGACCAATTTTATGTATTTTTCTTTCTTTTTATATAAAGCTTTCTTTTAAGACCTGTTGGAGTTTTTCTTTAGTGGGGAACTTCAGGGAATTGAGTCTGCAGCTCACCAGGGAATTGGTGGGAGGAAGAAGTCAGGGGGGGAGATCTGTGTGTGTTAGATTTACTAGCCTGACTTTGCATTCCCTCTGGGTGAAGAGGGAAGTGCTTTTGTTTCCAGGACTGGAATTAGAGAGGGTGGACTCCCTCTGCTTAGATTCACGGAGGTTGCTTCTGTGTATCTCTCCAGGAGCACCTGGAGGGGGGAAGGGAAAAGATTTATTTCCCTTTGTTGTGAGACTCAAGGGTTTGGGTCTTGGGGTCCCCAGGGAAGGGTTTCGGGGGGACCAGAGTGCCCCAAAACACTCTAATTTTTTGGGTGGTGGCAGCAGTACCAGGTCCAAGCTGGAAACTAAGCTTGGAGGTTTTCATGCTAACCCCCATATTTTGGACGCTAAGGTCCAAATCTGGGACTAGGTTATTGACACCCCCCCACCCAGGCTAGAGAAGGAACAGAACCCAGGAGTCTGGACTTCTCCTGGGAAACCATTCCCCACTTCAAAGTCCCTAGGCATAGCAAGGCCAGGGCCCCCTCATTTCCCATTGATTTCCATGCTCAGCAGCTCCCCGGGTCTGGCCCAGCTCAGAGACTCTCAGCCTGGGGAACAGTCTCCCACAAGGGAATTGCTGGGAGCCCCATTGCTGGGACCTTGCCAAACACACTGGAGATGGCTCTGGAGAAGCCCCTCCCAAGTCTGAGAGTGAGGGGTTCCTGGGGGCTGTTTGCAAATCCAATCTCCTTTGGGAGAGATTCTTTTCCCCTCTTTCTGCCTCTCCCCAGACAGACAGGGGATGCCACCGAGCAACCCTAATGCCACTCACTTGCTCTGGTGATGGAGCGATGGATGGAGGATGTTCAGTGTCATCCCTCACCCTTCTCCTCACTCTCCCAGCCCAAGGCAGACTGGAGAGAGGGGTGGTGACCTGAGGAGTTACCCTGCCCAGCCAGCAGGCAGGGTGATGACACTGGGCGATCGGCTGGCTGGGAAAACAAGAGTCTGTCTTATTGCCAAGGAAAGGAGAAACTTGGCCATCAACAGGGGGTGCAGAACATCACCCTAGTGTGGGGGTGACAAGGCCTCCAGAATCCTGAAATTCCAGCACTTTACACACCTTCCCGGAGCCTCCCAATCCCCCTGGGCTCTTGGGACTGCAACCCCAACCCTACTAATTTGAAACAGGCCTGGGGAGGTGAAGCTACTGGCTCAGGGTCACACCAAATGTCAGAAGGATGGATGGAACCCAGCAGTCCTTCTTTCCAGGTCCCTTCACTAACCACTGCTGCACACTCCCTCTGGGGTTTCACTTCATCCCAGTCTAGAGAGATGGGCCCAGCCATGGAGTTTGGCTCTAGAAGACCAATTCTCCAATTTGTTAAGGGCGTTTTGAATTCCAATCCTGTGCTCCAAAGTGCTTGGTGTCATTTGCAAATTTTAGAAGCATGCTCTCCACTCCATTATCCAAATCTGTAATGAAAATATTGAATAGTACTGGACCCCGGACTGACCCCTGCCGAACCCAACTGGTACACCCTCTCTGTTGTACAGCCAAACATGGAGAAGGGCTCTTGGAGTCTGGGCTTTCAACCAGCTCTGCACCCACATCACACTGAATGTGTCTAGACCGCATTTCCCTCATTTGCTTGTGAGATTGCCCTACAGGACTGTGTCAAAAGCCTCAGTAACACCGAGATAGATCCCATCTAATGTTTACCCACCTCCAACAGGCCCAGAACCCTTCCAAAGAAGGAGAGAGGATTGGTTTGGAATGATCTGTTCTTGACAAACCCATGCTCACTCGTCCTAAGAACCAAGGTATCCTGTACGTGCCACGACAAACTGATTGTTTAAGAATCTATTCCAGTATCTCTCCAGCTATGGAAGTGAGGCTAGCTAGTCTGTAAGTCTCAGGGGTCTCTTTGTTCCCCTTTTAAAAATAGGTCCTGTCTTCTTCATGAATGGGAAGGTGTTCTTTTTCAGGGATCTCAGACGAGAACTGAAGCACAACACCTGGTTTGTTAAGGCCACAAAAACAGAGGCAGGAACCTCTTCTCTCCTGCTGGCAAAGAACCCCAGGTACTTAAGAGACAGGGACTCACATTCCTGAATGGGCTTTAAAAAAGGCAGTGGTTAAAAAGTTTGGCCCCGACCATTTCTTGTTTCCACAGATTAGACATTTTAGCAAACTTTAGAATTCCTTGGTGCTAAACACCGTGAAACTCCCCTTTCTCCTTCACAGAGGGCTTTAACGCCCCTTATCTCACTCAGGCTCACGACTGCCCAGAGTTCGAGAATTGTCCCTCTTCCCATTGGACAGATGGGGAGGAGCCTGAGATCCAGAGAAGGGAAGTGGCCTACCCAAGGGGCTACACAGCAAGGCAGTGGCAGAGCCAGAAAGAGAAGCCACCAGTCCTGACTCTTGTTCTAACAAACAGCAAACCCCCCTAGAGGCAGGGATAGAGCCCAGGAATCGAGATGGTGGGGAAATTTAATTGAAACCATTTCAGTCAGAAAATCCCCTTCAGACTAAACCAATTTGTTTCTCAAAATCAAAACAAGTGAGATGAAAGTTCTTTGCAAAAATATTTTGTTGCAAAACAAAAGCATCTCCTGTTTGTCAGAGTGTGTTAAATTGTCTCGTCGCAAACAAAGAGGAGACACTTAGATCTCAAAAATTAGAAAAGATGCTTCAACCTGAGCTAAGTAGTTGCTGCTCTTAATTTCAAAATAAAAAAATACAAATGAAAAAGACTATTTCAGCTATTCTATTATGTCATAATCTGCTCTGAGTAAACGTGATAGGACACCTCATATTACGCACTACTCCTAGTGACACTCTTCAATGGATCCCCATCCTCCACCCACCGTGAGATAGGTAGGAGCAGAGCATTAGTATCCCTACTTGAAAGAGGGAGAAGCTAAGGCTGAGAAAGGAGAATTGACTTGTCTTAGGTCACACAGCCAGCCAGTGGCAGAGTTGGGAACAGGACCCAAGAGCCCTGATTTTCAAACTAAGCATCAGATCATGAATTTCAAACACTGAATGACTTGAATAAAGTGTTCTCAAATGAGCTGCAGACCAAAAACAGTGCACAGTAATTATTCAGCATGTATTTGAGAACTGCAATGTTAGAGAGAACCATGAACTGCTCAGAGACAGTTAATGCAGAAAGCAGCAAAATTTGTCAAACGTATGACTGGTTATGACTTATTTACTTGGTTTTAAAAGAGGAGAACAAGGACCTGAGTCTCCTCCGTGTCAATAACCCCCTGCTCAGCCAATCAGGGTAGAGACTGAGGATGGGAGGCCGAGGATTCTCACCAGAGAGCCCAAAGGATGGCCCAGGTCACGGGTGGGGTCACTGCCAGAGCACTATTTCAGCCTCACATTTTTGGGTGGACCTCCCACAGTGGGAGCTGCCAAGTACTCCCCTGCAACACACACACATAGACACACACACCTCCTGGTGTTGGGAGGGGAAGAGGAGAAAGGACAAAAGAAGCAAGAGACAAAGAGAAAGGAGGGAGAGAGGGATGGAGGAAAAGGTGTATCAAAAAGGACAAACCCTATTGTCCCCAGTGTTTCTAAGGGACAAAAATCCCAGGTGCAGAATAAAATTCGGCCTCCTTAAGCTCGTGATTTCCATGCCTAGAATTCAACTGTCACCAGATGGATCAGACTGAACAGGTTTCAAACCTCAAGAAGGCTCTTACCTTCTAAACAGAGACAGTTGTTTTCTAGTAAAATCAGGAAAAGGGAAGGGGAAAACTCGAAAGAGATTCCTCCTGGTGCTCACGTACGTGAACCCGAATACTCTCTCAGTCCTCAAAGAGAGACCTGGAGAAGGAGACTTGCTGAAGTAAAGCCACAGGGGTCTCTGAGGTTTCCCTGGCTCCTCGCCCCTTTCGTGCCTGGCTGATGTCAGCATCTCTCTGTGAGGTCACCACCTCCCCACCACCTTTGACCAATAGTCTGAGGTCCTGCAAAAGGCCTTTGTGATGTCACTGCCACATCCCTCCCTTGCTGTGCTAATGTCCTGCCCCTGGCCAGGCACTTTGGAGGTTTGAGCTACTCTCTGTGGATCACCCCACTCAAGGAGCGTTCGTTCTAGGCAGCAAGCCGGCTAGACAGGAAAGCATCAGACGCTGCTCCCAATGCTACACTCAGTTTTTCAGAAATTAGTCGACTTTATGGCCGGAAGAGACAATTAGAGCATCTAATCTGACCCCCTGCATATCACAGGCCTCCTGTGTGACACAATAGCTACTATTGGGGCAAACACATTCCGGAAAGGCATCTAGTCTTCATTAAATGACATCAGGAGATGGAGAATCCATCACTTTCCTTGGTACATTCTTCCTGTGGTGAATCATCCTTGCTGTTGAATATTTGTGTCTTATTTGTAATATGAATTTGTCTCTTTTCACCTTCCAGCCATTGGGTCTTGTTATGCCTTTCTCTGCTCGATTAAAGAGCCTTTCATACCCAATCTTTTCCCTCCATTAAAACCATTCAACACTTCAGTGAAGTAACCTTTCAATCTTCTTTTGATAAGCTAAACAGGTTGAGCTCGTTCAATAGCTCACTAGAAGGTATTTTTCTCCAACCTTCAGAATATTTGTTGGCTCTTTGGTCATCAGACTCCTGAACTGCAGCTGGATGTGGCTCTTGGTCTTCTGCACAGCACAGCTCCTGGAGAAGAGGGATCTGCAAATGTACATTCTTATGATACCTTTGTTTAATTGATGAAAACATAAACTAGTCATTTAGAGGACTGGAACTGATTTCAGCTGATGGACAGCTTTGCTAGGTTTTTATGCATATGGACAGCAAAATGTTGAGTGTTTACATTCATATCAAGTATCCCTGTATAGTGGAACTCCTGAACATAATGAAGAATGGAAATGAAAATGTTTTCCTTTTTTTAAAAAAAAGAAAGAAGGTTAAAAGAGAACACAGAGGTTTGAACCAAGGACCCATTGAGCTGTAGTTAAGTACTCTACTACCAAGCTATACACCTATGACAACAGTATAGAATTGTGATCTCCAGGACTTTGATGGACAGACCTTGCTTCATCAAGCTCCTTTGTCATTCGCAGACCACAGGTGGTTTTAAAAATGGGGTTTGATTAAACTTCTTAAATGTGATAAACTCCACAGCTTGCACACCCACCAATATAGCTTCTCCCACTGACATAGCTGCCACCTTTTGGGGAAGTGGATTAACTACACCCACAGGAAAAAACTCTCCAATCAGCATAGAGCAGTGGTTCTCAAACTGTGAGTCAGGACCCCAAAGTGGGTCATAACCCTGTTTTAATGGGGTCACCAAGGCTGGGATTAGACTTGTTGGGGCCTGGGGCTGAAGCCAAAAGTCTGAGCCCCACCACCCAGGGCTGAATCCCTTAAGCTCTGGTTTTGCCTTCCCCCAACTGGGGCTGGGCTTAGTCTCCCCTGCTTCTACCCAGTGGGGAGGGGCTTGGTCCCTTTTTCCAGGGCTACGTAGTAAGTTTTTTTTGGCAGAAGGGGTGTGTAGTGAAAGGAAGTTTGATAAACCCTGGCATAGAGCCTCTGAATATGTCTAGACTTGGCTCCCTGTGGCACTGTGGGTGATCAGACACTGAAAGTACAGCCATGAAGACACCACACACCAGCCTTGCCTAGCAGGCAAAAATGAAACCTCCACAGAAAGACACCCAGTGTTTTTTAACCCATCTCCCTAAGCACTCCGCCACAACCACTTAACAAAGGGGCTTTTCTACACTATGGTTCTGGTCTTACTGAAGGGTCATTTCCAATTGTTTGCTCAGACCAGCATTAGGGGAAATGGTGCCCTGGGCAAAGCTTGTACTTTGGCACTTCCCCATTGCCCCTGGATGATCCCCACTCCCCCTTTACCGCTAGCTCCTGCACTCCCAACCCTTGCACCTCCTTCTCCCCTAACTCTTGCCCCCACCTGTGCTGCCTTTGCCCTTAACCACCCTGTGCCACCAGCCATGACCCTCTCCTGCAGCCCCTTCACATGGTTCCAGTGCTGGGGGTCCCGCACTTGTTCTCCATTTCCCTGGCCTTTGGCATCACTAGCCCCTGATTAGTGAGTAGGGTTCAGTGGTCCCCAAAATGTGGGGCATAACTCCTAGGGGGACACAGAGGAACCTTCATGGGGGCACCTCAGGGCCTGAGCCAGCCCCCATGGAGGGAGCACCACTCAGCCCAACTCTGTCCCAGCTCTTCCCCAACCCCACCCTCAGCCTGGGCCTCTGGCTCCCAGCTTGGCCTGGACTCCCTTACCCCTGTCTGCACCCCTCTCCCCAGCAAGCAACACCCCACTCCCAGCCTCAGTTCTTGACTGTGGCTTCTGAGGGTCCACGGCCATGCATAAGAGGGCACAGTGTGAAATATTTGGGGACCACTGTTCTAGGATGATGTTCTCAATCACTTCTATGCAGCCCAATAAAGGCTATTCCTCACCCACCTACCCCTCCATCAGGGCCGGCTAGGTATGTTCTGCTGCTCTTCACTCATGCAGGAAGGATAATAACATTTCATTCCACTCAATCCTAAAGTGATTTGTAACCAGCCAACACCGGTCCTTTTAGGAAAGTGGCCCCATCATGCTGCATCGCTAGGCAGAGTAGGTGTGTCTATGCAAACACAGGCTGTTCCTGAAGTCTTTCCCCCAGCTCCTAACTAGATGTGAGGAGGGAGCTCAATCAGCCCCTGCTTCCGCTTAATATTTAAAAAGTCCATATTGTCCCTATCCCTGCTGGCCTTAGATTTCTCCTACTGTCTCTTTCTTGACCACTCAGATGAAATAGCCAAGTGGTTAAAGTGGTAGACTGCTAATCTATTGTTCTCTGCATGCATAGGTTCAAATCCCCTTCTTTCTGGATGCATTTAGTTTTCACCCCTCCTTTATAGACAACCATCTCCCCCTTTGCTACAATGACAAACCAAACAATGTTGCTTCTTGCAAACAAAAACCTTCTTAGAAACTCAGACCCGCCCCCGATTTAAATAAAATGTCTAAATCCCAGATTTCTAAATAAATAAATAAATAAATAAAATCTCTAGTCCTGTATTTCTTAGTTTTTGTCTCTAAAGGTAACATCCTCATCATCTCCCCCAAACACCCTGGGAGCCGCCCAAATTATTAAAATACCCTCAACTCGAGCAAAGCCAGAACAGTGAACCAGAGCTAGTGTCTAGGCCAAGCTGTTCTGAAGGAGGCAACTCAAACATTATCTCCCTGCTTCCCTTGGCAAGTTCTGACTGAGAAAAAAAAATTCCCCAAACTGAAAAATTTTGCTGAAAAACCAATACTAGTCTGTTTGGGGACTTTGGTTTGAAAGTATTATTATTATTCTCTTCTGATTTCTGAATCAGTTCAGTCTTTGTCCTCCAGGTGTGTTTCCAGCTGTTGAGTTGTGGGGAAGAGAGGCCAAGTCATGATGTCTCTTCCCCTCTTTCATAGTTTCATCTAACTTGCTAGGAAGCTCCTTTGCTACCATGTGAGTCAAGCGGTGTCCATTGTCTCTGTGCTATCTTGGAGAAGCCTGCATTGTACACGGTTCCTGGCATAGTCCTTGGGAGTGTGGATACCTTCAATGGGACAGCAGCGAGTCTGGCTCCTCCCTTGTCGCACCTGAAAGGCTGGTGGGGGGCATTTCTCAACCTCATAACATATCTCAGTAATGCACACAGAGCAAAACTTCATAACTTCCCAACCAATGCGAGCACACACAGTCCAACAAAATATTAATGTTCAACAGATCAAGACTTTTGAAATGATACCTCACCAGGCAGACTTTGTACAAACCATGTCATCATTATATGAGAGTGGTGAATATGGGGCTTCCAGGTGCTGCTCTGAGCACAGTGTGCCACACCTGGGCTTCCATTGCAATGGAGACGTACCCTTGGAGTCCATCTCTCCTGGGATAAAGATGGCAGCAGGGCTGACCTGGGTCATCTGACTTGGGATCCTGGATGTAAAGCTGAGGGGCTAAAAACTGTGGTGCAGATATTTGTGTTCACAGTGAAGCCTGAGTTCAGAAACCCTCGCCCCTCATGGGGCCTCAGAGGTTGGGCTCAAGCCCATATGTCTGCATTGTAATTTTCCAGCGGTTGGGAGGGAGGTTAGGAAGTGGAAATGGTAAAACCACATTGAGGGAACTGGACCACTGACCTATCAGCTCTCAACACCCAAACTTTCAGTCACTCTATTATCAATGCCTTTGAGTGTAATTTAAACAGTAGGTCCACCTAGCTCTGAATCTTGTCTTCTGACAGTAGCCAATACCAGGTGCCCCAAAAGCCACTCCCCCAGGCACTACTGGGAGTTGAACCCAGGATCTCCTGTTTACAAAACAGGTACTTTAACCAACTAAGCCATGGTGCCTGCTGTTATTTAATGCATATGTGCTCACACCTGACTCTCTGACAAGTCCCACTGGGCCCTGACAAGCGTTGCTCGTGTTTGGCTTCTGTAAAGCAGAGGAGCAGGTGAAGTTTTGCTCCCAAGGTGTGTGTGTGATTCTTTGGCCAGGTCTACGCTACAAAATTAGGTTGGTGTAATTACATTACTTAGGCTGGCAATGCAGTTATATCAACCTAATCCCAGTGTAGATAGCGACTCAGCTGTTAGAACTTTCTGGAGCTATGAAAGGGGAGGGGCCCAGCCTCTGTAGCAGGAATGCAGGGCAGATGAGTTCACGGCAGACTTTATGGGATGCTGGTGGAGGCCAGTTATGGTGATGTAATGACCAGCAGCATTTACACTGACAATTTGTCACTTTAAGTTTGCTGCAAAAAGCTCTAGGCCTCTCGTCGAGGTGGTTTAATTTTGTCACCAAAACAGGGCAGTTTTGTAGCCAGACGTGGCATTGCAGTGTGTACACCAGCCACAAGCTGCCGACTGAGGGAGTGTTGTGTGTTTTTCACACACCTGAGCAATATAATGATGATGAAGTAACTTTGTAGTGCAGACCTGGCCAAAGATTCACACACACACACGACTTGCAAGGAAAACGTCACCTGCTCCTCTGCTTTGCAGAATCCAAACACATGCAAAGCTTGTCAGGCCCTGGTGGGGAATGGCAGAGAGTCAGGTGTGAGCAGACAGTGTATTTTAGCCACAGGAAGGTACTATAGCTTAGCTGGCTAAAGCAGCTGCCTTGTAAACAGGAGATCCTGGGTTCAACTCTCAATGATGCCTTGTTGAGTAACTCTTGGGGCACCTGGTATTGGCTACTGTCAGAGGACAAAACACAGAGCTAGATGGGCTTTTGGTCCAGCCCAGTATGGCTGTTCTTATGGTTTAAATTACACTCACAGGCACTGACAATAGAGTTACTGAAAGTTTGGGAGTTAAGAGCTGATAGGTCAGTGTTCCAAGCTCTTTGCAGATGACCCCATCCCTCCGGGACAGGGGCAGGTCTGGGCTCTCACACCAAATGGCACATTGTGGCTGACAGAATCTGCGGGCAGCTCATTTAGTTTCCAGTGAGGATTGAGTCCTGCTTTGTGCACCCTGTGTGAGAATGAAAATCCTAAACCGCCCTTTGAAATAACGAATGCAGCAGGACGTGTTCTTGTCCCTGCCCCAAAGCAGACAGACCAATGGAGAAATGCCATGAGTCCATGGAAATACTCCACTGCCATTTTACGTTTTTTGCTTGCTAAATTCTCTCCCAATCTTGTGAGGTCCAGAGCCCGGTATTGAGCCTGAGCCGAGATGTCTACTCTGCAAATTTACCACCCCACAGCCCAAGCCCCGGGAGCCTGAGCTGGCATGGGACAGCCGGGGGTGTTTCATTGCAGTGTGGACATAGCCTAGCATTATGTCTACACTGCCATTAACACACCCAAGTCACTATTCTCAAACCCTGGGTCAGTTGATTCAGGCTTGTGGGGCTTGTGCTGCAGGGTTATAAAATTACAGTGTACACACTTGGGCTTGAGCCCACCCTCTGAGACCCCACGAGGGGTGAGGGTCTCCGAACCTGGGCTCCAGTCTAAGCCCCAGGAATCCAAATCAGATTATCCAGGCCAGCAAGGCCACAGGGATTTTATCACAGTATAGATGCACTCTCAGGGCATGTCTACATTGCAACGTAAGCCCAGGGTTAGCAGAAGTCATGTCAGCAGCCCCAACACATAAGCATAAACCATGAGGAAAAGACCCACCCCCTAAATAAGCTGGGCAGTGTCCTTCCCCCGACAGTTCATAAGTCCAACAACCAAAAGTCCTTTAACATGAACCATCCCCTCTCTGCACCCCACTCACAGCTGCTGTCCTTTGTCAGTGCAAGGCCAGAGGTGCCTCTGTACAGTTCACTTGCCATTCTGGGTGGAAGAGGGGGAAAATAAGAAGGCACCATACTCACTATGTTGCCTAGGGACTCATTCATCGCTCCACAGCCACCCTGTCCTAAAGTTGATCTAACACCTACATTTTAGTATTGGGACCCAGACCCCAGCCCACTTGGCTTTGGAACCTCTGTCCACTGGCTAGCAAGTGCTATTGAATTGAGGGTGAGTCCCTCATTCGGGGTCTGCCGAGCACAGTTGTGCTGCCCTCCATTCACACAATAAGGATAACAACCCTTTATTTCTCCTGCCCCTATAACATGGAGACTGGGAATCCAACACCAGCCAAAAGTGATCATTTTGGCAAGCAACCAAAAATGGTTCCAACATACTGTAAACTCCACATGCAGACTCATACACGAAACCTTGCAAGAAAATCTTCCTGAGGGGGTCTGAAGCTCCTGCTGCTGGAGGGAAGGAGGGAGCTGTGGGTTGGGACTGAGGAGCAGTGTGAGGAGGCAGGGCCTGTGGGTTGGGATTGAGGGGCACTGGGAATAGGAGGGGGCTGTGGGTAGGGACAGAGGAGAAGGGTGAAGAGGAGTAGGCTCTGGTTGGGAGTGCGGAGCAGTGTGCATAGGAGGGACTGAAGGTTGGGACTGAGGGGCACTGGGAAAAGAGGGGACATGGGTTTGGGCTGAAGAGCATCCTCATTTGGGGATTCAGCAGGACAGGGGAAGGCAGCAGATGATTCTAATTTCTTAGGGATATTCTGTGTGTGTGTGTGTGTGCGTGCGTGCATGCGTGCGTGCGTGCGTGCAGGGAAGGAACATGCTATATGCCCAGAGGCCTTTATTCTTCCAGGCTGCAAGGACAAAGGGGCTGTCAGGAAGTTGCCCCTTCAAAGCCACACACAAAAAGGCCCTTCTGAGGAAAGGGAAAATCCTGAAGAGAAAAAGTACCATCAAAGAGGACTCCAGAAAGACAGTTTTAAGATCTTGGGGAGTAGTTTATCACCTGACCAGTAATTTGAATCCTGGATCCTCAGATTAAAAGTCTGATGTTCTACCAACTGAGCTAGCCAGGCTCACAACAGACAAGAACAACTTGGTGCTGAGGAAAAGCTAGTGAAAAAAACAAGAGCAAGAAACAATAGGGGAAACTTGCTGCTCTCTCTGGCCTGGTCAACACTACTAGTTTATATTGAATTTAGCAGCGTTAAATCACATTAACCCTGCACCTGTCCACACAACAAAGCCCTTTATATCGATATAAAGGGCTCTTAATACCGATATCTGAACTCCTCCCAGACGAGGGGAGTAGTGCTGAAATTGGTATTGCCATGTTGGATTAGGGTTAGTGTGCCTGCAATTCCACGGTATTGGCCTCCAGGCACTATCCCACAGTGCACCATTGTGACCACTCTGGACAGCAATCTGAACTCGGATGCACTGGCCAGGTAGACAGGAAAAGCCCCACGAACTTTTGAACTTCATTTCCTGTTTGCCCAGCGTGGAGCGCCGATCAGCACAGGTGACCATGCAGTCCCAGAATCCAAAAAAAGCTCCATTGTGGACCGTACGGGACATAGTGAAGCTAAGGCTTTTTCTCAGCTCATTTCACCACCCTCTATCCTGCTGGGGTTGAGTTTATCACAGGTGTTACCCAAAATTGGGCCCGCTAGTAAGCGTAGGGAGGACTAATGACCCTCCAGAGTTTGGCAGAAAGCAGCAGGTTCATTATACTGACTGCTAAGCTCAAAAGAAGAAGAGGGGGGAGTGTCACACTCACACTTGCATACTCATGCTCCCAGGACAGGCACAGCATTGGAGATGTCAGGATTCTGCAAGGGAACTGTCCCACAGCGCAGCTATGGACGGTGCGATGAAGGTAAGTCTTCCTGAGGCACAATGAAATACAACACAGAGAACCACTGGCCAGGCGGTCGGGCAAAGGGCATTCACTGGAGGTACAAGCTTGTGAGTGACTCCTGAGCACATGGCCCCTTCCCCTTTTAAGGACCTGCACCAAATGGTCTGTGACTAGAGATGACTTGGCTGCATCTGGTTAGTCACACTCCACCTTGGGCAGTGGCCATGCTCTGGTTATGCAAGTGCTGCCTAATTAGAGTCCCAGACACCTTGTCTACCTGGAAGTTCTTCTGCTCTTTAACCAGCCCATTCATCCCTCGAGTAGTCCAGGAGGGAGCAGGAGGGGTAAAGCCACTTCACAGGCATTCAGAGAGGGAGAGGAGACAAAAGTGGGAGCAGGGGATGTATAACAGACATTTTGAGCATAGAAATCACTGCTGCTCCTACAACAGCAGGGACAGGCTAGTAGGAGCTGGGAAAATTAAGCCATTATGCTTCTGCCTGGTTTCGAATGAGGGACCTTTTGCATGTTAGGCAAATGTGATAACCACTACACTACAGAAACTCTGTTGCAGGGGTCTGCCTGTCCCTTCATAAGAACATAAGAATGGCCAGACTGGGTCAGACCAAAGGTTCATCCAACCGCGCATCCTATCTGCCAACAGTGGCCAATGCCAGGTGCCCCAGAGGGACTGAACCTAACACCTCCACCCTCGGACAAAGAGAGGCTAGGGATCCCATTCCTTACCCATCCTGGCTAATAGCCATTCATGGACTTAACCTCCATTAATTTATCTGCAAAAAGAAATAGGAGTACTTGTGACACCTTAGAAACTAATAAATTTATTTGAGCATAAGCTTTCCTGAATGCATGCAGTGGAAAATACAGTAGGAAGGGATAGATATAGATATAGATATAGATATAGATATAGATAGAGAACATGAAAAAACGGGTGTTGCCATACACACTATAACGAGAGTGATCAGTTAAGGAGAGCTATTATCAGCAGGAGAAAAACACCCTTTTGTAGTGATAGGATGGTCCATTTCCAACAGTTGACAAGAAGGTGTGAGTAACAGTAGGGGGCAAATAAACATGGGGAAATAGTTTGACTTTGTGTAATGACCCATCCGCTCCCAGTCTTTATTCAAGCCTAATTTAATGGTGTCCAGTTTGCAAATTAATTCCAATTCAGCAGTCTCTTGTTGGAGTCTGTTTTTGAAGTTTTTTTCTTGTAATATTGCGACTTTTAGGTTTGTAATCGAGTGACCAGGGAGACTGACGTGTTCTCCAACTGGCTTTTGAATGTTATAATTCTTGACATCTGATTTGTGTCCATTTATTCTTCTATGCAGACACTGTCTGGTTTGGCCAATGAAGGAAGGGGCTGGATTCAATGGTTCCTTCCAGTTCTAGGAGATAGGGTACATCCATTATCTTTCTTTTTTTTCTTACTGCACATCAGACCCAGGACTTGCACCCAGCAGTTCTTGGGGCCGTGGGACAGAACTGAACTTCACTGGCAGCAGTGAGGGAGAATGGTTGGGAATGAGCTGTCTGGGGAATATTTTAATCTTTATCTAATTTTCAGAGGATTAAATCAATGCAGCTTCCACTTCTCCATCTCTCCCAAGGAAATAACGTTTCTGTGCAAAGTACCCAAACCTTTTAACAATAAGAAGTGAAATGAAATGGCCACATGATGGCAACAGAATCTAAGAAATTGGTTAGTCTCTGGGGTGCCACATATACTCCTGTACTTTTTGAGGATACAGATTAACATAGCTGCTTCTCTGAAACCTAAGAGATGAGAAGCCATGTTCTTGTTCAATGTGCATTGAAGCTGAAAAGGGAGAGGTTTTCCTCTTTGATTTTGAGGCCCCTACTTTAATCTACTAGACACCCCTTTCCTCCCACAGCCAGGAATAGAACCCCACAGTCATGCTAGTAGCAACCTCTGACCCTACCATGAAGGAGGAATGCTGAAACCCCTGTGCTGTCCCATCAGGTCCTTGCCTGCACTGCCATTGAAACCCAATGGGGTTTCCTTGGGCAGTTTTGACACTCTCAGAAAGGGTGCAATTTTAGGAGCAGGTTCCAAATAGTGCAATTAACCAGCCAGAAAGGGCAGCAGGTGTCAGTGTAGGAGCCATTGAAATAACTCTGCACTTACTTAGATGCAGACATAACAAGCTCTATGGTTGGTAAACTTACAGAGACTCTGCTCCTGCTCATGAACTAGCAGCCCATGACCTCTAAACTGCCTCCATTTGGATGCATCTGAAAGTTAAAGGAACAATGATCTGTGGTAAAGGAAGGCTGCCATTTATTAGAGCCCCAATTGATACCGTGTGCGCAAAGAGAGGTTTGAATGGGTTACAGGGAGTTTGGGAAATCTTGGTTATTTTAGTTTTGTAACAGGCTCCTGTCCACCTCCAGTAGAGTTTTCAGTCCCAATGGCAACTTACTTTCCAAATGTCATACAGACTAGTCCATTCCTCCCAAGTGGATGTGGTTCTTGTTCGTCTGCACATTGTTGCCCATGGAGGCCAAGGACCTGCAAATGAGTTTTCATGTGCCTTTGTTTAATTGACAAAAACAAGCCTAGACACTTAGAGGATTGGAAGTGATTTCAGCAGAGGAACATGTTTGTTAGGTTTTTATGCATTTGCATAGGAAAGCATGAAGTGTGTCCATTCATTTCAAGGACCCCTATTTAGTGGAGCTTCTGAACATACTGGAAATGGAATTATTTTTAAGGAAGGAGTAGGTTTGTAAGAGGGCACTTGGATTTGAACCAAGGACTACTTGATTTACAGCCAAACACTGTACCACTGAGCTATACTCCCCTGACATTTGCCAAGGCAAGTCAGTGATCTTAAGGATTTTGAAGGATGGGCTCTGCCTCAGAGAGCTCCTTTTCTATTCCCAGACCACAGGGCTTTTAAAAATGGGGTTTGATTAAACTTTATATATACATGTAGACACCACAGCTTGCACATTCACCAGCATAGCTTCCCCCACTGACATACCTACCGCCTCTGAGGGAAATGGGTTAACTACATGGACGGGACAGCTCTCTCCCCTCCACTTAGAGCATCTTCATTATGTTAATCACTCTGGCTTAATAAACAAGCTGCTCTCTATTGATGCGTGCACTTGTCAATAAAAAGCTTTTGATCAAACCTTGCTGGTGTTGCCTGTCTCTCTCGCGGTCAGACAACAAACTTTGCCGTCTGCGTTAGAGTCCCTGACATTCCTAAGTGGAAAACACTGAGAAGCAGCAGCATATCTCACAAGTGCTGGGAAAAAGTGAGATAAGGAAGAGGCTGCATTCCTGGTATAGTACCAACTGTGCGGTGTTAGGAACAGTTCCTTTGAAGAACTGATAAGAAATCCCAGCCTCCCTGTTTTCACTCCTTGCTTCAGTTCTCTGTCTGTTTTAACTCCCCTACATTCCTAACTTCTGGTGCTTGCTAAGATATTGTTAATCACCTAATGCTGTAAAACATGTATACTAAAAGTGTCTAGTTTCTAGTTGTTAAAAGAAGGGGGTGGGTTGCTCCTGTAAATAATTTATGATGCGACAGAACTGTCTATATAGGCTTATACTAAGATGTAAAGAGCAGGCTGGTTCTCTCTGGAGATGAGCTGCTCTCTATAGATGCGTGCACTTGTCAATAAAGAGCTTTTGATCGGACCTTGCTGGTGTTGCCTGTCTCTCTCGTGGTCAGACAACGAACTTTGCCATCTGGGTTAGAGTCCCTGACAGGAATTACCCAAAAACCTCTGTTAGCCTGACTTTGGTCAGGTTGGCATACCTGGTTTTGTCTGCAATATCTTTATTCAGGTCTAACAATTATTTATAAATAGGTGGGAAATAACCTCCTGAATGGACAGGAACCAATTTATCAAATATTGCTGTGGCTGCATTCAATATGGGTAACAATGCTCTACAGCCAAAATGCTTCTGAAATAAATGTAGTCCAACTTTACTAATTCTGGGTCACTGAAAACGAAAATGATGCTTAAAATTGTTGATTGGCTCTAGTTTTCAAGATATGCTATTGGGTCAGTATATACGACCCTTGACTTGGGAATGGCGGAGGATAAGTGAGTTATAAAGGGAAGGGATCTCAATTTAAACCAGAAATGACTAAAATACATCTTTGACTGGATCTATGAATAAATCTATGACTGGGTTTGGACAGTACTTGCTTTTTAGGCAAAACAATGAATGATGCAATCTGAAGCTGGTATTGTGTCATACATGATATGAATTGCATCATGTTATTCCTAGAAGTCATGGAGGATGCAATCATAATGAAGCTTACATCACTCTGCTGAACAAATTGCCCTATATCAGCTCTGGAAATCATACAGTGTCGTGCTCTCTTATTTGTCAGTGTTTGATTTTGCAAAGGGACACATTTCTGTTTAGCCAAAGTGAGCAGAGATGCCTCGTACTTGTGTGAACAGTGCAGATAACTTCTGCTATGTTTGTGGTGAAGTGACTTTTGCATCACAAAAGCGCAGTCTAACCACTCTGGTTAAGAAAGCCTATCACCTTTCTTTTGGCTGCAAAATTGGAGATCAGGACAAGAGGTGGGCCCCACACATATGCTGCAACACTTGTGCAACAAATCTTGGCCAGTGGTTGAACAGGAAAAGGAAATTATGCCTTTTGCAGTACCAATGATTTGGAGAGAGCCAACAGATCATACCAGCAATTGTTACTTCTGCATGGTGCCTCCAGTTGGGAAAGGTGTGTCAAAGAAGAAAAAGTGGACTGTGCATTGTCCAAACCTTCCATCAGCTATACGCCCAGTACCCCTCGGAGAAGGACTGCCGGTTCCTGATGCACCAGAATCCTTCTCACTTGAGTCAGACGAGGAAAAGGAAGAGGATGAAACTTCTGGTCCTGAACCATCAATATCACAGGACCCACATTTTCTCCCATCCTCCTCCTCTGAACCACACCTCATAACACAAGGTGAACTGAATGACCTTGTCAGGGATTTGGAACTACCCAAGAGTAAGGCAGAGCTGTTGGGCTCCAGACTACAGCAGTGGAATCTCCTGGCAGGCTATCAGGGCAAATGGAGCCCATCAATGCTTGCAAACTATTGCTGGACAGTGACAAGAGATGCTCCATTTAATGAATACAAGAGACAAGCCAAGAAGCGCCGAGTAGACATTGAATAGGACTAAACTATGTACAGAATAGTTTTTTGCCTTTTGTTTCATAATAAATTTTATGTATATAACCCTTTTGCTGATTTTTAAAGTGTTACATAAACAGGACAGGTGAAATATTATCATGGAAAGCAACCATAAACACATGAAAAGACAGGTTTACAATTTATGATTAAAACTCTACTATCTTCACAATATACATAGACATAAAATGTAAAAACTTAAATATCTTAGAAACAGTAGCCAATCAGTTGTTTTAATTGTCATATTTGAATTCAGCACATCAAAACACATAATAAATATCATTTTATCTCTGAAGCAGACGACTTCTCAAAAATTGTAGACCAGTGTAACTGGTCAAATTGGGCTGGATTAGTAGGAGCATTGCAAGCAGATCGAGGGACGTGATTATTCCCCTCTGTTCAGCACTGGTGAGGCCACATCTGGAGCATTGCATCCAGTTTTCGCGCTCCCTCTCCCCACTACAGAAACAAATTGGAGAGAGTCTAGGGGAGGGCAACGAAAAATAATTAGGGGGCAGAGGACTTAGGAGAAGAGGCTGAGGGCAGGGCCACTCAATGGGGTGGCAGGTGGGGCAATTTGCCCCAGGCCCTGCAGGGGCCCCCATGAGAATATAGTATTCTAGATTATTGCAACTTTTTTTTATGGAAGAGGCCCCTGAAAATGTTTTACCCCAGGCCCCCTGAATCCTGTGGGCAGCCCTGCCCAGACCATGGTGCTGTTTCCCCACTTCACTCCCTTCCCTCAGTCTCCTCCCTTTGAGGCCCTACCTGTGCTCTGCCCTCACTCCCATTTGTCCACTTCCCACCCCTGCTCTTCCTCTTTGGCTGAGGGCTGCTGGTCCACCTTTCGCTCGCTCCTCTCCTCCCCCTAGGCCTCCTCGCACCTCTCCACCCCCTACCCCAAGGTCTGCCTGCTGCCCACACCTCTCTGCCCCCTCCCCTGAGACTCACCTTGCCCATCACCCACACCTCTATGCCCCCTCCCCTGAGACCCGCCCTGCCCATTGCCCACAGCTCTCTGCCCCCTCCCCTGAGACCTACCCTGCCCACACCTCTCTGAGCCCTCCCTTGAGACCCTCCTGCCCACACTTCTCTGCCTCCTCCCCCGAGACTCACCCTACCCATTGCCCGCACCTCTCTGCCTCCTCCCTGAGACCAACTCTGCCCACCACCCACACATCCCTGCCCCTCCCCTGAGACCTGCCCTGCCCACCACTCGTACCTCTCTGCCCCCTCCCCTGAGACCCACCCTGCCCATCGCTCACACCTCTCTGCCTCCTCCCCTAAGACCAGCCCTGTCCAACACTTGCACCTCTCTGACCCTCCCCTGAGACCTGCCCTGCCCACTGCTTGTACCTCTCTGACCCTTCCCCTGAGACCGGCCCTGCTCACCACCCACACCTCTCTGCCCCCTCCCCTGGCCTGACCTGCCCACCACCCACACCTCTCTACCCCTCCCCTGAGACCCACCCTGTCCACCTCTTTCTTTGGTCATCTGTTGTTATTCCTTGAAACATCAAGGATGGAATAAAAAGCTGAGTTTACTCCAGGGTGAGGAAAGACAGGAGCCACCAACCCCCCGGCAAAGCTCAGTGCCCCAGAGAAAACCTGCCCCCTGCTATTGCAATCACTGATATACTGGGGATATGACGGGAAAGGGACTGTCTGAATGATCAAGGCAGGAAATGGACAACAATCTACAGCCCCATCATTAACCACAAACACACTCTCCTCATGCTCCAGCCAGAAGGGAAGGGAGCAGGAATTCTTGCTGTTCAGCCATGGACACACTTACACAACGGCACAGCAGTGTGTGTGTTGGCACAGCAGTGTGTGTGTTGTGGAAGCTGGTCTGAGGAAACAACTGGAACTGATCACTCAGTGAGAACAGAACTAGAGTGTAGTGAGAGCAACACATTGTGGAAGAAGGGAAAGAATTGACAAGGATTTGTAGGGGATCTTAATGCATTTCAGTCTGTTAGCAAGAGTTAGGCCAGCTGTAACCCTAATGACGTGAGATTTGTAGAAGCAAGGATAGTGTGAGGCGAGTAGGAAAGAACTGCGTGAGAAGTTATCACGACCTTGCACTGATAATCAAATACGTAGACTGGCACCCAGAAGTGAGGAAAATAAGATAGCAGGATAGCCCATGTATAAACAAAATGCAGCTGTTGCTCATTATTGTCTGTATAATTGCTTGTTATTGTCTGTAACAAAGGTATAAATGCTTGCTGTAATTGTTTACCTGTTGAGAGACCTGTCCGGGACTGGGGCGACCCAGTGTCCTAGGGCACTCCCTCCCTCTATTGCAATTGCTGGAGAAATAATAAAGTATTTGATTTTGCTGCACCCAAACAAAAAAGCGAGAACTGCATTTTTCTCTAACAACATCAAACAAGTAGTTGTGCCGAGTGGTTAAAGTGGTGGACTAGAAATCTGTTGCGGTCTCCCTGTGCAGGTTCAAATCCTGCTAACTATGGAGGAAGTTGTGGTTCTTTAATTTCAACGGAGCTAGGTCTTGTCTCACTCTTAAGCTATGTCTACATGAAAGATTAATGTGGCCTGAGTTAAAGTGTTTTAATTGAACAGCTCTTGCATGTCCACCCTATGCCCCTGTGTCACCAGAGCACATCCATGCTGGCATCTCTTGGATTGCCATGGAGAGCAGTGCACTGTGGGTAGCTATCCCACTGTGCAACTGGCTCCAGGGTGCTTTGGGAAGGGTTTGCAATGCCTCACGGGCTGGTACAGCTTCACATGATGCAGGTTTCTATCCCATTGTTCCATGGGCATCCTACTAGATTGCCAGCTACTTTTCAACTGCAATGTGCAAGGTGGGGTAGAGAGCTTGTGTTGGGGGGGGGAGAGACAGGAAATTTAGAGGGCCATGGCCCCACCTCTCTTTACTGGCTGTTAGGACAAATGATGGGGGAGGGGGAAAGGGTGCAGTCCCGGGGAAGAGGCGTTCTGTGGGTGTGGCCTCAGGAGGAGAGGTGGTGTGAGTGTGGGTCCTTAGGGAAGGGGTGTCAGGGAGGTGCCACAGTTCGGACAATGGTGCCCCCCCACGACAAGTAAGCTTCTGCTGTCTGTGCTCTGTGTTCGCAGAGCGGGAGAGAGCAGCTGCCACGGCAGTGATTTGCTCCCTGGGGCTCCGGCAGAGGGGCTCGGGAGGTGATTTAAAAGGCCCGGGGCTCCAGCTGCTACAGGGAGCCCTGGGCCCTTTAAATCACCAGCCTGGGGAAGCCGGGCCACGCTGGCATAGCGTACTGGCTCTTGCCGGTACCCCATACCATAACATGCCGGCTCACTTTCACCTCCGGAAGGTCCTCATGTGGATCAATTACTGGTTAAAAGATAGGAAACAAAGGGTAGGACTAAATGGTCAGTTTTCAGGATGGAAACAGGTAACTAGTGGTGTCTGTACTGGGACCAGGACTAGTCAACATATTCATAAATGATCTGCTAAACAGTGAGCTGACAAAATTTGCAGATGATCCAAAACTACTGGCTTGCTTCCTAGAACGAACGCTCCTTGAGTGAGGTGATCCACAGGGAGTAGCTCAAACCTCCAAAGTGCCTGACCAGGGGCAGGACATTAGCACAGAAAGGGAGAGGGTGTGGCAATGACATCACAAAGGCCTTTTGCAGGACCTCAGACTATTGGTCAAAGGTGGTGGGGAGGTGGTGACCTCACAGAGACATGCTGACGTCAGCCAGGCAGGACAGGGCAATGGGCCAGGGAAACCTCAGAGACCCCTGTGTCTTTGCTTCAGCAAGTCTCCTTCTCCAGGTCTCTCTTTGAGGACTGAGAGAGTATTCGGGTTCACGTATGTGAGCACCAGGAGGAATCTCTTTCGAGTTTTCTCCTTCCCTTATCCTGATTTTACTAGAAAACAGCCGTCCCTGTTTAGAAGGTAAGAGCCTCCTCGAGGTTTGAAACCTGTTCAGTCTGATCCATCTGGTGACA
>NC_066627.1:10433174-10525752 GCF_025201925.1 Gopherus flavomarginatus | reverse complement strand
GGAGAGCATCGATGTGTGCATCTACACTCGAACACGATATATCAACACCTGCTGGATCGATCGCTGCCCACCGATTCGACAGGTGGTATAGACATACCCCGAGTATCTGGTATCGGAGCTGGAACCCGGAGGGGGACACATGAAGGAACTCAGGAGCTAAGGTGCCTCTATTGTCAACTGTCAGGGCTGCTGTGGCTCAGAGGAGGGTGCTTGACTGCCTGGCAGGCTTAGGCGCCACAAGCCTGGGAGGCAGGAGAAGTGAAGCGGCCATGGTGTGTCAGGGTGGCTCGTGCTTGGAGAAGGGGTGAGCTGGGGCGAGGGGGGGTGCCTCAGGGCAGAGCGGAGGAGTTGCCACAAGAGGGGAGCCTCAGGGTGGAGGAGAGGAGCTGCCACGGGTGGGGCACCTCAGGGTGGGGGCGCAGGGGGGGAGGGTGCAAGGTGGAAGTTTCGCCTAGGGAGTGAAACATCCTTGCACCAGCCCTCCCCCATGCCCTGCCTGCAGCCAGCCCTGCACCCCCTGCCCTGCCCTGCCCGCAGCCATCCTCTGTCTCCAGACAGCCCTGCACCTTCTGCCCTGCCCACACCAGCCGCATCCTCCCTGCCCTACTTGCAGCCAGCCCTGCAGCAAAGCGCCTGACAAACCTCCAGCCCTGTCTCCAGCCATCTCCTGCCACACCAGCCTGTGGCCCTGCCCAAAGCCAACCAGCCCCCACACACACCCAGCCTGCACCAGCCCTTCACCCCCTGTCTGCAGCCAGCTCTCCATCCCCTGCCCTGTCTCCAGCCAACCCAATGCACCCCCCTGCCTGAAGCCAGCCAGCCCCGCGCCCCTTACCCTGCCTGCAGCCAGACCCTACCTCCAGCCAGCCCCATGTCCACCGATGCCCTGCAGTACCCAGGGCAGTAACCCTGCACTTCTGCTTCAATGAGGGGGGCAGGGAGAAGCTGGGACCCACACATGTGCACACCCTAGGGTCACCAGACAGCAAGTGTGAAAAATCGGGACAGGGGGTGGGAGGTAATAGGATCCTAGATAAGAAAAAGACCCCAAAATTCGGACTGTCCCTATAAAATAAGGACATCTGGTCACCCTAGCACACCCCCAGGACTCCTGAGTTCCATTGCTGGGTTTCCTATTGGCTCCACTGCTGGTTCTTTTCCTTTTCCTGGGGGACTTTGGGCAAGTTGCTCCCCACTCTAGGGCTCTGTCGCCAGCAGTGAAATCGGGATTTCATACTTTCCCGCTATTGGAAAGTGCTGGGAGAATCTCCCAGCAAAAGTTGCTCTGACAGTGCTAAGCAGCATCTGACCATTCAAGGTCAGAGCGCACTGCCCAGGAGGAGTGTTTGGCTCTGGGGTTTCACTTCAGCCCAGTGTAGAGAGAGGGGCCCAGCCATGGAGTTTGGCTCCAGAAGACCAAGTCTCCAATTTGTTAAGGACGTTTTGAATTTCAATCCTATGCTCCAAAGTGATTGGTGTCAGTTGCAAATTTTAGAAGCATGGTCTGCACTGCATTTTCCAAATCATTCATGAAAATATTGAATAGTACCGGACTCCGGACTGATGCCTGCCAGACCACTAGGTACACCCTCTCCATTGGACAGCCAAATATGGAGAAGGGCTCCTGGAGTCTGGGCTTTCAACCAGCTCTGCACCCACATTACACTGATTGCAGCTGGACTGCATTTCCCTCGTTTGCTTGTGAGAATGTCCTACAGGACAGTGTCAAAAGCCTTAGTATCTGCAAGCTAGATCCCATCTACTGTTTACCCACCTACACCAGGCCCGGAACCCTGCCGAAGAAGGAATGAGGATTGGTTTGGAATGATTTGTTCTTGACAAATCCATGCTCACTCGTCCTAAGAACCAATTATCCTGTAGGTGCTGCTGACAAACTGAGTGTTTAAGAATGTATTCCAGTATCTCTCCAGCTATGGCAGTCAGGCTAGCTAGTCTGTAAGTCCCAGGGGTCTCTTTGTTCCCCTTTGAAAGATAGGTCCTGTCTTGTTCATGGATGGGAAGATGTTCTTTTTCAGGGATCTCAGATGAGAACTGGGGCACAACACCTGATTTGTTAAGGCCACAAAAACGGAGGCAGGAACCTCTTCTCTCCTGCTGGCAAAGAACCCCAGGTACCTAAAAGATAGGGATTCACATCCTTGAAAGGGCTTTAAAAGGGCAGTGGTTAAAAAGTTTGGCCCCGACCATTTCTCTTTTCCACAGACTAGACACTTTAGCAAACTTTAAAATTCCTTGGTGCAAAAACACCGTGAAACTCCCCTTTCTTCTTCACAGAGGGCTTCAACACCCCTTTTCTCACTCAGGCTCACAACTGCCCAGAATTCGAGAACTGTCCCTGTTCCCATTGGACAAATGGGAGGAGCCTGAGGTACAGAGAAGGGAGGTGACCTACCCAAGGGCCAACACAGCAAGGCGGTGGCAGAGCCAGAAAGAGAAGCCGCCAGTCAGACTCCTGTTCTAACAGACAACAAATCCCCCCAGAGGCAGGGATAGAGCTCAGGAATTGAGATGGTGGGAAAATTTCATTCCAGCGGTTTCTGTCCAAATATCCCATTCAGACTAAACCAGTTTGTTTCTCAGAATCATAACAAGTGAGATGGAAGTTCTTTGCAAAAAGATTTTGTTGCAAAACAAAAGCATCTCCTGTTTGTCACAGTGTGTTAAATTGTGTCATCACACACAAGGAGGAGACACTTAGATCTTGAAAATTAGATAAGATGCTTCAGTCTGAGCTAAGTCATTGCTGCTCTTAACAATTCCAAAATAAAAAAATACAAATAAAAAAGACTGCTTCAGCTAATCTATTATGTTATAATCTGCTCTGAGTAAACGTGATGAGACACCTCATACTATGCACTACTCTTAGTGACACTCTCCAATGGATCCCCATCCTCCACCCACCATGAGGTAGGTAAGAGTGGATCATTATTATCCCTACTTGAAAGAGGGAGAAGCTAAGGCTGAGAAAGGAGAACTGACTTGTCTTAGGTCACACAGCCAGGCAGTGGCAGAGTTGGGAATAGGACCCAAGAGCCCTGATTTTCAAACCAACCATCGGATCTTGAATTTCAGACATTGGATGACCTGAATAATGTGCTCTCAGATGAGCTCCAGACCAACAACAGTGCACAGTAATTATTCAGCAAGTATTTGAGGAGAACTGTAATGTTAGAGAGAATCATCAAGTGCTCAGAGACAATTACTGCAGAGAAGCAACAAAATATATCAAACATAGAACTGGTTCTGACTTATTTCCTTGTTCATAAAAGAGAACAACATGGACCTGAGTCTCCTCCCTGTCAATAACCCCCTGCTCAGCCAATCAGGATAGAGACTGAGGATGGGAGGCTGAGGATTCTTACCAGAGAGCCCAAAAGATGGCCCAGGTGACTGCTGGGGATCACTGCCCAAGCACTATTTCAGTCCCACATTTTTGGGTGGATCTCTCACAGTGGGAGCTGCAGAGCACTCCCCCGCAACACACACACACACACACAGAAGCACACCTCCTGGTTTTGAGAGGGGAATAGGAAAAAGGAGATAAGAAGCAAGAGAAGAAGAGAAAGGAGGGAAGGATGGATGGAGGAAAAGCTGAAACAAAAAGGACAAACCCTTATGTCCGCACTGATTCTAAGGGACAAAATCCCAGGTGCGCAATAAAATTCTGCCTCCTTAAGCTCGTGTTTTCCACGTCTAGAATTCAACTCTCATCAGATGGATCAGACTGAACAGGTTTCAAACCTCCAGGAGGCTCTTATCTTCTAAACAGGGACGGCTGTTTTCTAGTAAAATCACTACAAGGGAAGGAGAAAACTCGAAAGAGGTTCCTCCTGGTGCTCACATCTGTGAATCCGAATACTTTATCAGTCCTCAAGCAGAGACCTGGAGAAGGAGACTTGCTGACGCAAAGCCACAGGGGTCTCTGAGGTTTCCCTGGCCCCTCGCCCCTGTCCTGCCTGGCTGATGTCAGCATCTCTCTGTGAGGTCACCACCTCCCCAGCACCTTTGACCAATAGTCTGAGGTCCTGCAAAAGGCCTTTGTGACGTCACTGCCACACCCCTCCCTTGCTGTGCTAATGTCCTACCCTAGGCCAGGCACTTTGGAGGTTTGAGCTACTCCCTGTGGATCACCCCACTCAAGGAGTGTTCGTTCTATGCAGCAAGCCGGCTAGACAGTAAAACATCAGATGCTGCTCCCAAAGCTACGCTCCGTTTTTCAGAAATTAGTCGACTTTATGGCCAGAAGAAACCATTAGAGCATCTAATCATATAATCATAGACTATTAGGGTTGGAAGGAACCTCAGGAAGTCATCTAGTCCAATCCACTGCTCAAAGCAGGACCAATCCCCAACTAAATCATCCCAGCCAGGGCTTTGTCAAGCCTGCCCTTAAAAACCTCTAAGGAAGGAGATTCCACCACCTCCCTAGCCATCCCATTCCAGTGCTTCATCACCCTCCTAGTGAAAAAGTTTTTTCCTAATATCCAGCCTAAACCTCCCCCACTGCAACTTGAGACCCTTACTCCTTGTTCTCTCATCTGCTACCACTGAGAACAGTCTAGGTCCATCCTCTTTGGAACCCCCTTTCAGGTACTTAAAAGCAGCTATCAAATCCCCCTTCAGTCTTCTCTTCTTCAGACTAAACAAGCCCAGTTCCCTTAGCCTTTCCTCATTAGTCATGCGCTTCAGACCCCTGATCATTTTTCTTGCCCTCTGCTGGACTGTTTCCAATTTTTCCACATCCTTCTTGTAGTGTCGGGCCCCAAACTGGACACAGTACACCAGATGAGGCTTCACCAATGCCGAATAGAGAGGAATGATCACATCCCTCGATCTGCTGGCAATGCCCCTACTTATACAGCCCAGAATGCCGTTAGCCTTCTTGGCAACAAGGGCACACTGTTGACTCATAGCCAGCTTCTCGTCTAGTGTAACCCCTAGGTCCTTTTCTGCAGAACTGCTTCCTAGCCATTTGGTCCCTAGTCTGTAACAGTGAATGGGATTCTTCCGTCCTAAGTGCAGGACTCAGCACTTGTCCTTGTTGAACCTCATCAGGTTTCTTTTGGCCCAGTTCTCTAATTTGTCTAGGTCCCTCTGTATCCTATCCCTACCCTCCAGTGTATCTACCACTCCTCCCAGTTTAGGGTCATCTGCAAACTTGTTGAGGGTGCAATCCACACCATCCTCCAGATCATCAGTGAAGATATTGAACAAAACCAGCCCCAGGACCGACCCTTGGGGCACTGCGCTTGAAACCGGCTGCCAACTAGACATGGAGCCGTTGATCACTACCCATTGAGCCTGACGATCTAGCCAGCTTTCTATCCACCTTACAGTCCATTCATCCAACCAACACTTCTTTAACTTGCTGGCAAGAATACTATGGGAGACGGTATCAAAAGCTTTGCTAAAGTCAAGGAATAACACATGCACTGCTTTCCCCTCATCCACAGAGCCAGTTATCTCCTCATAGAAGGTAATTAGGTTAGTCAGGCATGACTTGCCCTTGGTGAATCCATGCTGACTGTTCCTGATCACTTTCCTCTCCCCTAAGTGCTTCAGAATTGATTCCTTGAGGACCTGCTCCATGATTTTTCCAGGGACTGAGGTGAGACTGACTGGTCTGTAGTTCCCTGGATCCTCCTTCTTCCCTTTTTATAGATGGGCACTACAGTAGCCTTTTTCCAGTCATCCGGGACCACCCCTGATCACCATGAGTTTTCAAAGATAATGGCCAATGGCTCTGTAATCACATCCGCCAACTCCTTTAGCACCCTCGGATGCAGCGCATCCGGCCCCATGGACATGTGCTCGTCTCCAGGTTTTCTAAATAGTCCCGAACCACTTCTTTCTCCACAGAGGGCTGGTCACCTTCTCCCCATGCTGTGCTGCCCAGTGCAGCAGTCTGGGAGCTGACCTTGTTTGTGAAGACAGAGGCAAAAAAAGCATTGAGTACATTAGCTTTTTCCACATCCTCTGTCCACTAAGTTACCTCCCTCATTCAGTAAGGGGCCCACACTTTCCTTGACTTTCTTCACGTTACTATCATACCTGAAGAAAGCCTTCTTGTTACTCTTAACATCTCTTGCTAGCTGCAACTCCGAGTGTGATTTGGCCTTCCTGATTTCACTCCTGGATGCCTGAGCAATATTTTTATACTCCTCCCTGGTCATTTGTCCAATCTTCCACTTCTTGGAAGCTTCTTTTTTGCGTTTAAGATCAGCAAGGATTTCACTGTTAAGCCAAGCTGGTCACCTGCCATATATACTATTCTTTCTACACATTGGGATGGTTTTTTCCTGCAACCTCAGTAAGGATTCTTTAATCCTTTAGAGGATTGGAACTGATTTCAGTGGAGTCACATGTTTGCTAGGTTTTCATGCATTTGCACAGGAAAATATTGAGTGTTTCCATTCATTTCAGGGATCCCTATTCAGTGGAACTCCTCAACATAATGGAAATGAAATTATTTTTGTTGAAGGAAGAAGTTTGTAAGGTGGCAAAGGGACTTGAACCAAGACCCCTTTGAGTTTCAGTCAAATACTCTACTACTGAGTTACACCCCCATGGCTGCTGTGGAGGTAAATCGGTGATCTTAAAGATTTTGAAGGACAGGCCCTGCCTCAGAGATCTCCTGTACTCTTCCCAGACCACAGTGCTTTTAAAAATGGGGTTTGATTAAACTTATAGATATATGGAGACACCACAGCTTGCACACCCACCCACATAGCTTCCCCCAGTGACATAGCTACCACCTCTTGGGGAGATGGATTAACTACACGGACGGGACAGCTCTCTCCCCTCTGCTTAGAGCATCTTCATTCTTTATGAAAAGGTAGGAAAGAACCTCCTGAATGGACAGTAACCAATTTATCAAATATTGCTGGGTCTGCATTCAATATGGGTAACTGGTCGTATTGGGCTGGATTAGTAGGAGCATTTCCAGCAGATCGAGAGAAGTGGTTATTCCCCTCTATTCAGCACTGGTGAGGCCACATCTGGAGCATTGTGTCCAGTTTTTGCCCTCCCACTACAGAAACAAATTGGAGAGAGTCTAGGGGAGGGCAACAAAAATGATTAGGGGTCAGTGGACTTACGAGGAGAGGCTGAGGGCACGGTCACCCAGAGGGGGGGGCAAGTGGGGCAATTTACCCCATGCCCTGCAGGGATCCCATGAGAATATAGTATTCTATAGTATTGCAACTTTTTTTTATGGAAGGGGCACCCAAAATTGTTTTGCCTCAGGCCCCCTGAATCCTCTGGGCAGTTCTGTCCACTCCACCCCCTTGACTCATTCTCCTCCCTCTGAAGCCCCACCTGTGCTCTGCTCTCACTCCCATTTGGCCACTTCCCACTGCTGCTCTTTCTCTTTGGCTGAGGCCTGCTGGTCCACCTTTTGCTTGCTCCTCTCCTCCCAGAAGGCCTCCTTGTGTCTCTCCACCCCCGCCCCCAAGGTCTGCCTGCTGCCCCCACCTCTCTGCCCTTCCCCTGAGACTCACCCTGCCCAGCACTGACACCTCTCTGCCTCTCCTGAGACCCACCTTGCCCAGCACTCACACCTCTCTATCACCTCCCCTGACCTGCCCCGTCCACCACCCACACCTCTTTGCCCCACCCATAAGACTGGTCCTGCCCACCACTTGCACCTCTCTGCCCCTCACCTGAGACCCGCCCTGTCCACCTCTTTCCTTGGTCATCTCTTGTTATTCCTTGAAACATCAAGGATGGAATAAAAAGCTGAGTTTACTCCAGGGTGAGGAAGGAAAGGAACCACCAACCCCCTGGCAAAGCTCAGTGCCCCAGAGAAAACCTGCCCCCCTGCTATTGCAATCCCTGATGTGCTGGGGATATGATGGTAAAGGAACTGTCTGAATGATCAAGGCAGGAAATGGATAACAATCTACGGGAACGTCATTGACCACAAACACACTCTCCTCATAGACTCATAGGTCAGAAGGGACCAATATGATCATCTAGTCTGACCTCCTGCACAAGGCAGGCCACCGAACCCCACCCATCCAATTTTATAACAACTCCTAACCCAGGACTGAGTTATTGAAATCCTCAAAATTGGTTTGAAGACCTCAAGCTGCAGAGAATCCACCAGCAAGCGACCCATGCCCCACGCTGCAGGGGAAGGCGAAAAATCTCCAGGGCCCCTGCCAATCCGCCCTGGAGGAAAATTCCTTCCCGACCCCAAATATGGCGATCAGCAAAACCCTGAGCATGTGGGCAAGACTCACCAGCCAGCACCCAAGAAGGAATTCTCTGCAGTAACTCAGTTCCCATCCCATCCAACATCTCCCCGCAAACCATTGAGCAGACCTATCTGGTGGTAATCCAAGATCAATTGCCCAAATTAACGATCCTATCATAACATCCCCTCCATATACTTATCAAGCTTTGTCTTAAAGCCAGAAAAGTCTTTTGCCCCCACTACTTCCCTCGGAAGGCTGTTCCAGAACTTCACTCCCCTAATGGTTAGAAACCTTCGTCTAATTTCAAGTCTAAACTTCCTAATATCCAGTTTATACCCATTCATCCTCGTGCCTACATTAGTACTAAACTTAAATAATTCCTCTCCCTCCCTAACGTTAACCCCCTTGATATATTTATATAGAGCAAGCATATCCCCCCGCAGCCTTCTTCTGGCCAGGCTAAACAAGCCAAGCTCTTTGAGTCTCCTTTCATAAGGCAATTTTTCCATTCCTCGGATCATCCTAGTAGCCCGTCTCTGAACCTGTTCCAGTTTGAATTCATCCTTCTTGAACATGGGACACCAGAACTGCACACAGTATTCCAGATGGGGTCTCACCAACGCCTTATATAACGGTACTAACACCTCCTTATCCTTGCTGGAAATACCCCACCTGATGCATCCCAAAATCGCATTTGCTTTTTTAACAGCCGTATCACATTGGCGACTCATAGTCATCCTGCTATCAACCAATACCCCAAGGTCCTTCTCCTCCTCTGTCGCTTCCAACTGATGCGCCCCCAACGTATATCTAAAATTCTTATTATTAATTCCTAAGTGCATGACCTTGCACTTTTCACTATTGTATTTCATCCTATTTCTATCACTCCAGTTTACAAGGTGATTCAGATCTTCCTGAATAGTATCCCTGTCCTTCTCCATGTTAGCAATATCCCCCAGCTTGGTGTCATCCGCAAACTTTATTAGCACATTCCCGCTCTTTGTGCCAAGGTCATTAATAAAAAGGTTAAATAAGATCAGTCCCAAAACCGATCCTTGAGGGACTCCACTAGTGACCTCCTTCCAGTCTGACAGTTCACCTTTCAATACGACCCGCTGGAGTCTCCCCTTTAACCAGTTCCTTATCCACCTTACAACTTTCATATTCATCCCCATCTTTTCCAATTTAACTAACAGTTCACCATGCGGAACCGTGTCAAACGCCTTACTGAAATCGAGGTAAATTATATCTACCGCATTTCCTTTATCTAAGTAATCCGTCACCTTCTCAAAGAAGGAGATCAGATTGGTTTGACACGATCTACCTTTAGTAAATCCGTGTTGCAATTCGTCCCAATTACCATTGACCTCTATGTCCTTAACTACTTTCTCCCTTAAAATTTTTTCCAAGACCTTACATACTACAGATGTCAAGCTAACAGGCCTATAATTACCCGGATCACTTTTATTCCCTTTCTTAAAAATAGGAACTACATTAGCAATCCTCCAGTCATACGGCACAACCCCCGAGTTTATCGATTGCTTAAAAATTCTCACTAACGGGCTCGCAATTTCACGCACCAGTTCCTTTAATATCCTTGGATGGAGATTGTCCGGGCCCTCTGACTTTGTCCCATTGAGCTGTTCACGTACGGCCTCTACCTCAGTTGCGGTAATATCCACTTCCATATCCACATTCCCGTTTATCATCCCTCCATCATCGCTAGACTCCTCACTAGTCTTATTAAAAACTGAGGCAAAGTACTTGTTTAGATGTTGGGCCATGCCCAGGAATTCTTGCAGTTCAGCCAGGGACACACTTACACAATGGCACAGCAGTGTGTGTGTTGTGGAAGCTGGTCTGAGGGAACAATTGGAATTGATCACTCAGTGAGAACAGAACTGGAGTGTAATGAGCCACATCTCAAGCAAGTAGTTGTGGTTGAGTGGTTAAGGTGATGGGCTAGAAATCCATTGCGGTCTCCCTGAACAGGTTCAAATCCTGCCAACTACAGAGGAAGTTGTGGTTCTTCAGTTTCAACAGAGCTGGGTCTTGTCTCACTCTCAAGCTATATCTACAGTATTGGGCAATGTGGCTTTAAAGTGTTTCAATTAAACAGCTGTTGCATGTCCACACTATGCCCCTTGTGTCAACAGAGCACATCCAGGCTAGACTCTTGGATGGCCACAGAGAGCAGTGCATTGTGGGTAGCTGTGCACCTGGCTGCGGGTGCTTTGGGAAGGGTTTGCAAAGCCTCATGGGCTGGTACAGCATCACATGATGCAGGTTTCTCTATCCCATTGTTCCATGGGAATCCTACTAGATTGCCAGCTGCTTTTCAACTGCAATGTGCCTGGTGGGGTAGAGAGTGTGTTTGTGTGTGTGGGGAGAGGGATTGTGTGGGCACACTGTCTCTAAGTTCAGACAGCTGCTGCAAGCAACCAGTCCTGAGGCAGGGGGAAGGGGACAGCCCCAACATCAGCCACTGTTTCCCTCACTAGCTCAGCTCAGCACAGCAGCCTCTGTGACACACACACACTGCTGCCTGCTTAGCTCTGTGTCAGGGGTGCTGGAACAGGGGGTTAGAGGGCCATGGCCCCACCACTCTTTACTGGCTGTTAGGACAAATGATGGAGTGGGGGGAAGGGTGGAGTCTTGGGGGGAAAAGGCGTTCTGTGGGTGTGGCCTCGGGGGAGGGGTGATGTGAATGTGGGTCCCTGGGGAAGGGGTGTCATGGGAGCACCACAGTTCAGACAACAGTGCCCTTCCACGCACTGTAAGGAAGCTCCCGTCGCCCCTGCTCTGTGTTCGTGGCGCGGGAGAGAGCAGCGTTCCATGGAAGTGATTTGCTCCCCAGGGCTCCGGCAGGGGGGCTCAGGCAGCGATTTAAAGGGCCCGGGGCTCTGGCCTCTGCAGGGAGCCCTGGGTCCTTTAAATCACCAGCTTGGGGAAGCTGGGCTGGGCTAGCACAGCGTACCCGCTCTTGCCGGTACCCCATACCGGGCCGAACCGGCTTACTTTCACCTCTGAAAGGACCTCACCTGGATCAATAACTGGTTAAAAGCTAGGAAACAAAGGGTAGGACTAAATGGTCAGTTTTCAGGATGCAAACAGGTAACTAGTGGTGTCTGTACTGGGACTATTCAACATATTGATAAACGATCTGCTAAACAGCGAGGTGACAAATTTTGCAGATGATCCCAAACTACAGAGGATAGTTAAGTGCGAAGCAGCCTGTGAGGAGCTAAAAAGAGATTTCACAAAACTGGGTGAAAGGGCAACAAAATGGCAGATGAAATTCAATGTTGATAAATGCAAGGTGATGCACATTGGCAAACACAATCTCAACTCTACATATAAAACGATGGGATGTAAAATAGCTATTGCAACTCAAGTGAGAGATCTTGGAGTCACTGTGGATAGTTCTCTGCAAACATCCACTCAATGTGCAGCGGCCGGCAAAAAGCAGGGAAGGTGTCCCTGGTCTCTGTTTGCTGGGAGCGGGTGACAGGGATAGATCACTTGATGATTACCTGTTCTGTTCATTCCCTCTGGGGCACCTGGCTTTGGCCGCTATGGGAAGACAGGACACTGGGCAAAATGGACTCAGTCTGACCCAGTCTGCCTGCTCTTAAGTCCCTATGCTCCTTTCATACAGATGCCTGGGATTCTGCCTCACAATGTGTCCCTGAGGTCTCAGCCAAAATGCCCAGACTGGCAAACACTCTGGGCTCCTGAAGCCTCTGCCTCCCACCTAGTGCCTATGGCTCATGCCTGACCCTTGCTGCTGCTCCTTGCTGTAGAAGTGAAAGGAGCAGAGGCAGCGCAGGAGCCCTCTGGGAACGCAGATCTGAGGCTTTGGGAGAGACACATTGTCTAAGACATTGGAGCGCTGTAAACCATGCAGCCACCCCCTCAATCAGGGCCTATTCCAGCCCTGAGTCTGGGCTACCATGATCCCTCCCGCAGAGCAGGGTGCCCACAGATTACAGCCTGAAAATAGGCATGTGACACTAATTCCTGTTCTCCCTGGCAGGGTCTGACCTAGACCAAGTGGCATCCTAGGCAAGACGTGTCTTCGGTGCCCCCCCCATACGTTAAAATTTTAAGTATCTTATTTTTCATTGCATTTGTAGCTCAGTACATGATTTTGATGTACAATTTCGATGCATGATTTTCTCTGTCATATAAGATACTAAATTTGCAGGCTAGGTTCTGTAAACCTGTATTTAGTCATGCCATATATAAGCAAATAAAACAAATGCATTTTCTTTAAGCATATAGAAACTTTTTAATTTTAACGGTAACTGAAACGTACTAACATCTAGAAATGGAACTGTCACCAGCACAGGGCTGGCCAGGATTAAATAGTGTTACAGTAGGAGTCAGCGTTAGGATGTTAACCCCAGGCCTTTAGTTGAAAGGTGGCTTCTCTCACCTTTCCCCCATGAACTGAAGCGCAGCATTAAAGAGATCCAAAGATTGGCCAATGGCATTTTCAAGTGCTAAAACAGCAAGCGATGTCGCTCTCTCATTGGCCATCAGTGACTGAAGATGTGGTTTAATGAGCCAAAAAGAAACCTAGCAGCTGCTGAAGTAGTTCAGTTGGGAGCGTGCTAGACTAGCAGGCTATTCTATCCAGCTTTGTGCACAGGTGGGATATTTTCTGAAAGGTGCAGCAGTTCCTTTAACTGCCACGAGTCCCTCATTTCAGACTATGCAGCAGGAAAAGACAGTATGGGCTTCTGCACCGAGTTGGCCCACCTGACCTTTCATTCTTCTCTTGCTCTTTGTCAGCAAGGAGAAGAAAAAGAAGATCTCCCTCAAGCTGGAGTCACACGGGCGAGGTAAGGACGACTTTCTGAGTGCCGGCTCCAGTCCTCTGCTCTGCCAGCTGACCTATTGAAGGGCTGCCACCACTTTCTCTAGGTTTGTCCATCGGTCTGTGGCAGGGTGAGCAACAGCCAAGCAGATGGAGTTTTTGTAGTGTAGTGGTTATCACATTTGCCTAACATGCAAAAGGTCCCTGATTCAAATCCAGGCAGAAACATGCTGGTTTCCTTTTCCCAGATCCCCTTGCTGTTCAGGAAGGCTCTCCTCCTTCTGCCACTGGCCTGTCCCTGGGATAACTCCAACCCCTGCATGACAGAAGGTGCTGACAGCAGTAGAGAAAGCACCTTGGTGTCAGGTTGGAGAACCTAGAGGAGTTAGGCATGTTACCTTTCAGAGACTTGTGGCTTGGCCTCCTCTGCCCTTGGAGATTGGCAGGTGGACGCCAGCTCTTCCTGCTGGCCTTCTTTGCGTGACTTCCAAAAGAAGGAAGTGAGGCAGAAATGGGGCAAAAGAGGAAAGTCAAGCTGAGAAAGGCAGGGCATAAACTAAGCACATCATTGTGGCTAAGTGGGGTTAGCAGAGCACCACCATTCATTCTGCAAAGTCTGGAGAGGTGTGGTTGGCTGCTGGCAGGCAGAATCCTGTGTCTGCCTCTTGGCTTCCCAGGGATGGCTACTTGCAGCCCAGGAGAAGAAGGGGGGTTCTGGGTCAAAGGAAAACAAGCAAAGCTGAGTCCAAGTGGAGAATGGCTGCTCCTTTATGGCCAACCTGGGGGAATGACTGATGGTTTTAGAGGTGGAGGCTGGGCTGGCTGTGAGCAACTGGGATCCAGGAAACCCCCACCTGCCCTTCTGAGGGCCAAACCATGGAGGTGCGGTTGGCTGCTGGGAGATAGACCCCTGTGGCTGGCTGTTGGCATCCCAGGGATGGCTCCTTGCAGCCCAGGAGAAGCGGGGTTCTGGGGGGAAGGAAAATAAGTAATGACGAGGCTGAGTAGGCTCCTTTCTGGCCAAGATGGTGGGCTGTGGTGGCTCTGGGTGTTGCCTGTAAGCCATAAGTGGACTTGGTGCAGTGAAAACTGCTGCTCCATTCTGGCTGACCTGGGGGTGCCATGGACTACTTGGGAGTGGGGGCAGGGCCCTGGCTGTGAGCAAATGGGATCCAGGAAGCCCATCCTGCCCCTCCAGGGGCCGAGTCTTCTTCTTCTCTCCTGCCATGGGGACCCTGGCCTCAAGCCTGCCCAGCATGTGCTGTAGCTCGAGCATTAAGCCTTCCTGTGTGGCCTGTGCTGGAGCTGACCCTGTGCCCCTGTGGGGCACTGTTGGGGGAAATCCCGACTGCCGGTCACTTTGGGAGCTGTGCTGCCCGAGGTAAGCACCCCCCCTCCGACCACCTCCTGCACCCTTACCCCTGCCCCAGCACAGAGGCTCTCTGTGTCTTGAACAAGCACTGTCAAGGATTGGCCAAGAACTTCTGCTCTGTTTATGTGAAAGATACACAAAAAAGGAGCCCAGCGGACAAGTTTAATTCACAAGCACAAACTGGCTGGCCAAGCCAGGATCTCTCAGTTACTCAGAAGGCTCTTCAGCCAGCTCTTCCCAAAGACCAGTCTCTGGAGGCTTTTGTGACATGATGTACCTCAAAATAGCCCCCTGTAGCTCACATATTCATCATTCATATATGACTGTGATATGTCATACAAACAATTCCATGTCAGTTATCACATGAAAAGTCAAGATCTGCTGAAATCGGTTACTCTGTCCAAATATGTATAGCATGAGGGTGTATGAAGTTATGCATTTTGCTGTATGGTTGTTACTGAAATATGCTATAATTTTGCTAGTGACCCCTGCCAAGGAGGGAGTTCAACAACCATGAATCAGCAGAGGAATTGTAATTAAGGGATTTCCAATTCAATGACAGATGCCCAAACACAACACTGTGGGGACTGCTCAAGTCTATGAGTCAGTTGCACAAGACCACACCAGGAGGATTCCCCAACCTAGTGACTCAGCAGAGCCCACCCGGACACGTCTGGGCAAGTGTCTTCTAGACACTTGAACTAAGGATATAAAATAGGAGACTGTGGCATCATGTTTTTGCCTTTGTCCTCCCCCACCTATGTTGGAAGCAGCAGGAATCCTGAGAAAATGAAGGGGGGAATTCTATGTATTAAGGAGGGTAACATCCAGTGGGGTGAGAAAAATGCTTGACCTAACTACTGCCTAGTGTAATAAGGTGTAAAGTTTAGATTTTGCTGTGGTCATACAGTGCTTAGTGCTCTGCGTTGTGGCCCCAAGAGCCATGGATGCAAGTTGAGTTACGATGACCTTTTCCTTGTCTCCACATTTCTTAGGTGCCTCCTTCCAACACTGCTCAGAAAAAACGACTGGTTTCTTTTGGAAGTATTTGCATTGCAAGGCAGAGGCAGTCTTCTCTGTTTCCTCAGAAGATTGACCAGAAGATGGGAAGAGCAGACACATTTGGCAAGGCACCACTGGGTGCTGCATCTCTAACCTCCACTTTACCTGGCAGGTGAGTCAGCCAGCTTAGCCACGATGCCACTCTCTGGGACTTTTCTCCCAACTGCTCCATTTTTTATCAGTGACTATCTAAAGGAAGGTGACATGACATCTGCGTGTGGACATCCCCAGTGAATCACAAGGACGTGTGGCGCAGGCTCTCACGTTGCAGCTATTGCAGTCAAAGCAATCACCATGCTAATGCCAGTCACAGCAGCCTTTTCATCAACTTCAGGCTTGTGATTTGATTCTTTCCAATGCTTCTCTACAAAAAAGCCTTTTCCTTAGCAAGCAATGACTTGGCTACCAAGGGAGGTCTCTTCTGTTTCCTAGGAAGACACAGGAAAATGTGAGCAGAGGAGACAAAAGCCATACACGAAGGCAACACTGGGAGTTGAACCCAGGATCTCCTATTTAGGAGGCAGGTGCTTTAGCCAGCTAAGCCATGGTGCCTGCCTCAAGAAAGTGCTTGCAACTGTTCCATTTGATGGCCCAGGACAACATCTGCAAATTCTAAAGTACAGACATTCCACATTTCCCTCAAGACCTGCAGACCTTGAGGTGTCTGGCTCTCCGTGCACAGAAAGCCACAGCTGAGATGACAGAGGGCTTCTAACATGTGCTTGTCCCACCAGCCACTGTGATCATATAGCGGTTAGTGATCTGTGTTTCAGTCGCAGCAACCTCGGCTCAGTTCTCAGTCATGGTAACATTTCCACCAGCTCTAAACTTCTCATTTGCCATTTTCCAAGTGTGGGGAGGTGTCTGCCCACAACCAAGCAGGAGAAAGATTAAGGCAGCCTTGCAGAGGCTGCGCAGAACCCGACCTATCAGGAAAGGGCTTATTGGGAGAGCCAATCAGGAGAAGGCTTGCTGGAGCAGCCCATATATAAAGGGCTGCTCAGCACAGCAAGAGTTAGTCACTGCTTGGAATTTGAGGAGGGAGGTTTGGCTGGGGCTGGGGAAGGGGAAGGGTGGGCGGGCACCATGATCAGAGTAGTGCTGGGTGGGTAAGGGGAGCTTGAGTGACCTTCTGGCCGAATTCTGCCAGACTGAGGCCCTAATACAAAGGCGGAGGAAGGTGCTGGGGCTGTGGGGAAGTGGTCCAGGGAAACAGATGCAGGGTTGGACGTTCACGACTTTTGCCTCCGTAGTGGCTGACACGGGTGGCTACACCCTGGACTGCAGCCAGCGACTGAGGCAAGTGTCCGGGTAGAGAACAGCTGCCCCCGGGAATGGGGGAGAGAACTGAGTGGGGCACAGCCAGAGGGCTGTGTCCATAAGAGGACACTGAAGTCCTGAGAGCGCCATGGATCCTAATGATAAAACAGATGCAGCCAGATGCCACTAGTTGAAGGCGCACCGGTGAACCAGAACTTATTACCAGGATGGCCAGCAAGAGGCACCACAGCAATGAGGCATGCCCCATGGCACCAAGACTTAGCCGCAAGGAAGGCTCTCTCTGTCTTGAACAAGCACTTAGAAGGATTCTGCTGACAGGTCTTTTCTTTTATTGAAAAGAGATACAAAAAAGGAGCCAACAGACACACTAGGTTCAGCAAGGAAGAACTGGCAGGCCAAGCCAGGCTCTCCTGGTTAGTAGGAAGGCTCTTCAGCCAGCTCTTCCCAAAGATCACTATCCAGAGACCTTTTAACAGCCACTGCAGATGCTGACCACAAAACAGGCAAAGAGATGCCAAAATACAGTTCTCCACTGCCTGCTGCCATCACGCTACCAGGAGTTCTGTGCACAGAGAGGCCCCTGCTGAGGGGAAGAGGCCTTGTTAGAGACTCTTCTGACACCAGCCGTTCTCAAATAGTGTTTAGTGTTCTGTGTTGTGACTTCAGCATCCACAGATGCCAGTCCAGTTGGGGGACATTTTTCCTGTCTCCACATTTGTCTAGTGCCTCCTTTCAACACTTGTCACCAAAAAGACCTGTTTCTTTTGCAAGCAATGTAGAGCTAGGCAAAGGCAGTCTTCTCCATTTCCTCAAAAGATCACCAAGCTGTGAGGAGAGGACACACATTCAGCCAGGCTGGATCCTGAATCTTCTCTTTATTCAGCAGGTGTCCGAGAAAGACAGAAATCTACACCATGTAGAGGTCAAAAATAGGAGTTTATTACACACAGTGCTGGCGGAATGTCAGCTTGCTTATTAGGCTCAGAGACATTGTTAATTAATTAATTACAATAGAATATATAGATTTTTCACAAGCAGGGGAAAGTGACGGGGTAGGCAGTTCCACACCCCGGGATAAGTTTTGCAGCAAGACAAGATAAGCACATTAGCCAATAGTTAACAGATTACATAATGTCTCCACCCATGGTCTCAAGTTAGCAAGTTAACATTTCATTAATACTTTGATAAAATGTTGTTAGTATAAAATATCTATGTTGAATTCTGATTTGGGGTCCATAGGAATGGAGCAACTCCTTTGATTGTCCAACAGGTACATTCCTAGGGTTTAAAGTAAAGAAACAGTGAAAGTATATGGCAATAAAGATTTTCTGTGTGTGTAAAGGCAGGCATTGGTCCCTGGGAAGGGACGTGGAAGGATGACATATCTTATACTGACATATGACAACTTTTCATAAACTCAAGACTGGATCTCTGGGAAGAACGTCTCCCTACAGAAGAAACAAACACAATAGGAACAGGGATTCTTTGTTCAATCTGCATCTCTGAATAAGACACAATTCTTTAGTTCTTAGCTCCAACACCTAGCAATTTGCTGACCAGGCCTATCTTAGCAAGCAAGGCTTTCTGTTTACCCCAGCTTTCTCGTAGCTTATCACTATGTGCTAGGCCTCTGGTCCTTGACCATACTCTGGACTTTGAGTCTGGAAAAGAGCTGGCACAATCCATGCACCAGGTTGCTACATAAAGAGCAAATAGATTTTTAATCCTTCACATGAAGTAATGGCAAAGCTCTTGGTTCAGGCCTGTAGCAGCTATGGAATAAACTGCAGGTTCAAATCAAGTCTCTGGAGTCCATCCACAACTGGGATGGGGCATTCAGTCCTTTGTACAGAGCTGAAGCTTGTTTGTAGCAAAGTCCCTCCAGAGGTATGAAGCAGGACTGAAGACAAGATGGAGATAAGGCATCAGCCTTTTATAGTCTCTTGCCATGTGGTCTTTGCTTTCTTTGTCCCAAGGACACTCTATCCAGCACGTGGCATAGAAAAACCTTTGAGTTCTGTCCACAGGCAGGTCCCTGCATACCTTGATGAGTCACAAGGTGTATCTGCCTTCTCTCAATGGGTCGATTGTATAACTGATGGTCCTTAGTGGGCCATCAAGCAGGCTAGGCAGAACTGACACCAACTTGTCTTGAGTGTTCCCCAGAAGCAGAGCAAGAGTTTGAAATATGGACAGCATAGAACCAATATTCATAACGTCAACTACAAAAATGATAGACATCTAGAGATAGCATCATTATAATCAGTCAATCAGAACCTCTTCACAGACCCCTTACGTGGCAACTTTTCTATAATATTGGCTGCAAATATAGAACAGTGGTCGCAATGGTGATCTATACAGTTACAGATTAAGTCATTAATGTCACAGGAGGTGACATGGTATCAGTGAGACTGATATTGGAACGCTGCCTCCAGTTCTGGTCTCCTCGGTTGAAAAAGATGATGTGAAATTGGAGCTGGGGCAGCAAAAAGCCACCAAATGTTCTGAGGGCTGGAGAAAAATGCCTTCTAGTAAGCTATTGAAAGAGCTCAGTCTGTTTAGCTTATCAAAAGAAGATTGAAAGGTGACTTCACTGAAGTGTTGAAGGGCCTTAATGGAGAGAAAATATTGGGTGTTAGAGGGCTTTTTAATTGAGCAGAGAAAGGCATAACAAGACCCAAAGGCTGGAAGGTAAAAAGAGACAAATTCATATTACAACTAAGGCACAAATATTCAACAGCGAGGATGATTCACCACAGGAACAGGCTACCAAGGAAAGTGGTGGATTTGCCATCTCCTGATGTCATTTAATGAAGACTAGATGCCTTTCTGGAATGTGTTTGCCTCCAAAGTAGCTCTTTTGTCATACAGGAGGCCTGCGATATGCAGGGGGTCAGATTAGAACCTCTAATGGTCTCTTCTGGCCATAAAGTCGACTAATTTCTGAAAAACTGAGTGTAGCATTGGCAGCAGTGTCTGATATTTTCCTGTCTAGCCGGCTTGCTTCCTAGAACGAACGCTCCTTGAGTGGGGTGATCCACAGGGAGTAGCTTAAACCTGCAAAGAGCCTGGCCAGGGGCATGACATTAACACAGCAAGGGAGGGGTGTGGCAGTGACATCACAAAGGCCTTTTTCAGCACCTCAGACTATCGGTCAAAGGTGGTGGGGAGGTGGTGACCTCACAGAGAGATGCTGACATCATCCAGGCAGAGCAGACACGAGGGGCCAGGGAAACCTCAGAGACCCCTGTGGCTTTGCTTCAGCAAGTCTCTTTCTCCAGGTCTCCTTGAGGACTGACAGAGTATTCGGGTTCACGGATGTGAGTGCCAGGAGGAACCTCTTTCGAGTTTTCTCCTTCCCTTGTAGTGATTTTACGAGAAAACAGTCATCCCTGTTTAGAAGGCAAGAGCCTCCTGGAGGTCTGAAACCTGTTCAGTCTGATCCATCTTGTGAGAGTTGAATTCTAGGCATTGAAAACACGAGCTTAAGGAGGCAGAATTTTATTGCGCACCTGGGATTTTGTCCCTTCGAATCACTGGGGACATTAGGGTTTGTCCTTTTTGTTTCACCTTTCCCTCCATCCATCCCTCCCTCCTTTCTCTTTGTCTCTTGCTTCTTTTGTCCTTTCTCCTGTTCCCCTCCCAACACCAGTGTGTGTGTGTGTGTGTGTGTGTGTGTGTGTGTGTGTGTGTGTGTGTGTTGCAGGGGAGTGCTCTGCAGCTCCCACTGTGGGTGGTCCATCCAAAACTGTGGGGCTGAAATAGTGCTCTGACAGTGATCCCCACTGGTGACCTGGCCCATCCTTTGTGCTCTCTGGTGAGAACCCTCAGCCTTCCCTCCTCAGGCTCTACCCTGATTGTCAGGGAGGAGACTCAGGTCCTTGTTGTTCTCTTTTAAGATCAAGGAAATAAGTCAGAACCAGTTCTATGTTTGACAAATTTTGCTGCTTCTCTGCATTAATTGTCTCTGAGCAGTTCATGATTCTGAGCAGTTCATTGCAGTTCTCCTCAAATACTTGCTGAATAATTACTGTGCACAGTTGTTGGTCTGGAGCTCATCTGAGAGCACTTTATTCAGGTCATTCAATGTCTGAAATTCAAGTTCCAATGGTTAGTTTGAAAATCAGGGCTCTTGGGTCCAATTCCCAACTCTGCCACTGACTTGCTGTGTGACATAAGACAAGTCCATTCTCCTTTTTCAGCCTTACCTTCTCCCTTTTTCAAGTAGAGATAATAATGATCTGCTCCTACCTACCTCACAGTGGGCGGAGGATGGGGATCCATTTGAGAGTGTCACTCGGAGTAGGGCATAGTATGAGGTGTCCTATCACGTTTACTCAGAGCAGATTAACACATAATAGAATAGCTGAAATAGTCTATTTGATTTGTATGTTTTTATTTTGAAATTGTTAAGAGCAGCAATGACTTAGCTCAGACTGAAGCATCTTATCTAATGTTTGAGATCTAAGTGTCTCCTCTTGTGTGCGACAAGACAATTTAACACACTGTGACAGACAGGAGATGCTTTTGTTTTGCAACAAAATATTTTAGCAAAGAACTTTTATCCCACTTGTTATGATTTCGAGAAACAAACTGGTTTAGTCTGAATGGGATTTTCTGACAGAAACAGTTGGAATGACATTTCCCCACCATCTTGATTCCTGGGCTCTATCCCTGCCTCTGGGGGGTTTGTTGTCCATTAGAACAGGAGTTGGAACTGGTGGCTTTTCTTTATGGCTCTGCCACCGCTTTGCTTTGTAGGCCCTTGGGTAAGTCACTTCCCTTCTCTGGACCTCAGGCTCCCCTCATCTGTCCAATGGGAACAGGGGCAGTTCTTGAACTCTGGGTGGTTGTGAGCCTGAGTGAGATAAGGGGCGTTAAAGCCCTCTGTGAAGGAGAAAAGGGAACTTCTCAGTGACTGGGGTTCCTCTCTGTATGGCCCCAATGGGGAAGGAAAGAGATCGTGTGGGGGAGAAGACAGGCAGAAAGGGTAAAATGGGGCTAAACCAGAAATGAGGAGATTTTCTTCCTGTTAAAATATCCTGGAGTCTCATGGCTGAAAAGTCGCATCTTCAGTTAGGTATGAACCAGCAGCCTTGCAATTACCAGGCAAAGGTGTGAACCACAGAGACTGATAATTGCCTGCTTCCCAGCTTTGCCTAAGAAGCAACTGCAGTGGTGCTACTGGTTAGTGCAAAAGGGGCTACTGCTGGGCTTATGAGTTCAAACCTTACCTTAAATACTGGTTTCTATTACCCCTGTAGCTTCCCCAACTTGTATTGCCCAATTCACATGGAAAGTACCTTACTAGGAAAAGGAGAATAAGTTCTGAAATGTGGAAGCTGATGCTCAGCTTGGAAATATCCACCCTCTGCTGCCATGAATTCCAGTAGATTGTTCACTGTCAGGGAAAATTGATCTATTAGTTGCCAGGAAAGGTGTCTGGGCACCATATCCCCCTGTTTCTTCCAGTGCACTCCTGGCTCGGTCACGGCTGCAGAAGGATTCTATATGCATTGAGTCTAAATCTTTTCCAAACCTTCTTAGCACAGTTGGTAGTGTCTCAGTCTCATACTCTGAAGGCTTTGAGTGCAAACCTCTCAGAAGACAATGGTTTTTGCTCCCTGCTTCAAATTTTCTAAAGGAAATCAGAGAAAAGAGACTACAGGAGAGTGTTTTCTAGACACCTTCGCATCCATGTAACACACACACACTCAGAATCTTCTAAGGCATTAACTTTTCCTTCTCTATAGAGTTTGTATTCTCCATAGAGCAAAATATATCAAAAACATGCAAGTCTGAACCTAATACAATATGAAACTCAATACAGATAAAATCTCACCCTCAGACATCTTCCAATAAGCTTCTTTTGCAGACTAGGCTTATTTCTAGTCTGGGCCCAATCTTTTCACCTGGCGTAATCCTTGTTCCAGCTCAGGTGGTAGCTAGGGGATTTCTTATGACTGCAGCCACCTTTCTTCTGTTCTACCCCCTTATATAACTTTGGTACAAGGCAGGAATCTTTTGCCTCTCTCCTGGGGAAAAGCCCCAGGTTTAAGATGGATTCCTGTACCAGGTGACATGCTCACATGTCCTGTGAGACCCCAAGCCTTCATTTTTCCTGGCCTGACTCACAGATGGTGCAGGACAGAGCCATGTACACTCAATTGTCCTGGTTAATGGGAGCCATCAAGAGTCCAAACCACTATTAGTGGCCCACACTTTGCATCATTACAACAAGACCTCAGAGTTATTGTTCATATTTCTAGTTTCAGATACAAGAATGATCGGTTCATACACATACGATGAACACACACAGTCGATTATAAACATTGTAATGCTACCTTACATGCAGAAAGCATATTCCAGTTACATTATATTCACACTCATTAGCATATTTTAATAAAATCATATGGAGTGCAACGTCATAGCAGGGAAAGGGTTTTACTGCAGCACCTGGGAGCAGTTGAGTTTCATGTTCAGGCTGTGGTATGAGTTTCTCCAGGTTTCTCGTAAGCACACAGGGCCCTTAGCAGGTGCTCTCGATACAGGAATGGCCCAGACATGATAAAGTGATGGGAATTGCGTTTTCCTTTTTAATTTTTGTATTTCCAATGACATTTCTGTTTGTGATTTCGTTTTGCTTTGTATAACTGTGTTTTCTCCTGGATTTGCTATTTAACTAAAAAAAGAATAAGGCCTCAGGGGGCCAGATGGAGGAGCAGGCTGGGGCTAGGACTGCTAAGAGAGTGAAAGCATCAGGTTTTCTGTATTGTTTTCTGCCCTCATTTTCTGAGCAGTTTCTTTTCAGCATCAAATTTGCTCAGTTGGTAGAGCATCAGACTTTTAATCTGAGGGTCCAGGGTTCAAGTCCCTGGTCAGGTAGAAGGACAATTCCCCAAGATTTTCAGAAGGCATCTCTTGAGGACTCTCTTTGACTTCAGTTTTTCCTTTTCAGAACTTGGCCTTTCCTAGGAAGGGCTCTTTACTGCTTGGGACTGAAAGTGCTACTTCCTCACCTGTCCACTGGCATTACAGTCTGGAGGAAGAAAGGCCTCTGGGCCTGTAACAAAGTGCTGTGTGCTGATTTTTTGAGCAAAGGTAGGGCTGGCCAGAAAGGCATATTCCCACTGGGTATTCCCTGAGAGAAAAAATTGTCCCCACAGAGTCTTTCATGCCAGAAGTCAAACTGTCTTGGCTGGTCCCATGGTGTAAGGGCTGGTATTCAGAGCTGTGAATCTTGAAATCAAAGTTCAAGCCCCTGTAGAATTGTGGGGTCCTTTCATTGCCAGCTAATTATTCTGGGATTTCCGAAGCTTCCTCTTGCTCTCTTCAATGACATGGTAGCCTGTCTCTTGCCTGCTAGCTGTTGTGACTCGCACAAGAGGGCATGTTTGATCCCAAAGCAAGGCCCTCCCTTAGGCTCAGTCTGAATAGAGGTCAATGTAGCACTGCATGAGACAGGTCAATTTTATTTTGCTTTGTATAACTGTGTTTTCTCCTGGATCTGATATTTAACTAAAAAAAGAAGAATGTCTCTGGGTGCCACATGGAGAAGCAAGATGGGCCTAGGGCTGCTAAAGAAGCAAGAGTAGCAAATTTTCTGCCCTCTTTTTCTTGACTACTTTCTCTTCTGCATCAAACTTGCCATTTTGGTGTATGAGCCTGGCTATCTCAGTTGGTAGAGCATCGGACTTTTAATCTGATGGTCCAGGGTTCAAATTCCTGGTCAAGTATAAAGGGAGCATTTCCCCATATGGTACTGCTCCAACAACTGAAAAAGGTGTCTCCTTGGGATGTTATTTCACAACAGTCACTTTTCCTCCAGGACTTGGTCTTTCCTAGAAAGGGCCATGTCCTGCGTAGGATGGAAGAGGCAATTTCCTCACATGGCCACTGGCCTCTCATTCTGGATTAAGAAAGGCCTCTGGGAGTTGCAGCAAACTGTTACATGCCAACTTGGTGAGTAAATGCAGGGCTGCGCCCGCAGGGTCATCCACACCAGAACTCAGCAGAGATCTGGAGGTTCCCTATTGGTCCCATGGTGTAAGAGCAGCCCTCAGGACTTTGAATCCTGCAATCTGAGTTGAAGTCTCAGTAGGATCTGAGGACAATTCCTGTGCGACCTAATCCTGCTGGGTCTTCCAAGGCTCTGTCTTGCTCTCTCAAATGATATGAAAGCCTGCCTTTTGCCTGCTAGCTGTTGTGACTTGAGCACAAGAGGGGATGTTTGATCCAGAAGGCTGGTCGTGCTTGGAGTCCTGTAGGTAGGGATGGGAGCTCCATTTCCTCTGAGTCCTGAAGCTGGGCTGCAGCCTGGCCTAGGAGGCAGCCCTATTGGTTGACCAACTGGCCCAAAGTCACTTGGGCGGTGTTGGTGTTCCCCAGGAATGCTGAAAGGCCTAAGGGAGGGAGGCTTAACACTCCTCCCTATCAGTCAGGGTGGAAGAGGAGGGCTGCAAGAGTGGGTAGGTTGATGAGCTGGGCCTTCTAGCATTTAGTTGGGTACATGGTGAGGAACGCAAACTGGGAGAAGCAGTTGCTGGCCTGTGAGGAGTGGCTCAGCCGGTGGCATAAGTAGACCTTGTAATTACCTACAAAGCTGTGATGCTGAAGACCTATCTTTCGTCTACAGAGAATTTCCTCAGCCATGTATTTCCCCCTGCTCCATGAGTACTGCTGAGGCTGAACATGATGACCTTCCACTTCTTGTGGGGCAATAGGATATCCCTACCTAGACAGGAGACGTGTAGCTTTTCTGCCATATTAGAAGAGAGGTTGGGCCTGGTGGGCTTTGAAGTCTTTTATGGCTTTACTTTTTTGTTTTTACATTTTCAGTGGGTGGCTCCCAAGCAAGAGTTGACTCACCTGATCTTTCTTTCTTCTCCTGCTCTTTCTCAGCAAGGGGAAGAAAAAGAAGCTCTCCTTCAAGCTGGAGTCAGAAGGACAACATAAGGATGACTTCCTGAGTTCCGGCTCCAGTCCTTTGCTCTGCCAGCTGACCCATCGAAGGGCTGCCATCACTTTTTCCAGGTTCGCCCATCGGTGTGTTCAGAATGGAGAGGGGTGACTAGTGGTGTTCCCCAATGGTGAGTCCTAGGACCAATCCTATTCAACTTAGTCATAAATGATCTGGAGAAAGGGGTAAAAAGTGAGGTGGCAAAGTTTGCAGATGATACTAAACTGCTCAAGATAGTTAAGACCAAAGCAGACTGTGAAAGATTTTCAAAGAGACCTCACAAAACTAAGTGATTGAGCAAAAAAATGGCAAATGAGATGTAATGTGGATAAATGTAAAGTAATGCACATTGGGAAAAATAACCCCAACTATACATACAATATGATGGGGGCTAATTTAGTTACAGTTAATCAGGAAAGATATCTTGGAGTCGTCGTGGATAGTTCTCTGAAGACGACCATGCAGTGTTCAGCAGCAGTCAAAAAAGCAAACAGGATGTTAGGAATCATTTAAAAAGGGAATAGAGAATAAGACAGAGAATATTTGCCCTTATATAAATCCATGGAACACCCACATCTTGAATACTGCGTATAGATGTGGTCTCCTCATTTCAAAAAAGATATACTGGCACTAGAAAAGGTTCAGAGAAGGGCAACTAAAATGATTAGGGTTTGGAATGGGTCCCATATGAGGAGAGATTAAAGAGACTAGGACTTTACATTTTTGAAAAGAGGAGACTAAGGGGGGATATGATAAAGGTATATAAAATCATGAATGATGAGGAGAAAGTGAATAAGGAAAAATTATTTACTTGTTCCCATAATATAAGAACTAGGGGCCACCAAATGAAATTAATGCACAGCAGGTTTTAAACAAATAAAAGGAAGTTCTTCTTCACACAGTGCACAGTCAACATGTTGAACTCCTTGCCTGAGGAGGTTATGAAGGCTAGGACTATAAGAGGGTTTAAAAGAGAACTAGATAAATTAATGGAAGTTAAGTCATGAATGGCTATTAGCCAGGATGGGTAAGGAATGGTGTCCCTAGCCTCTGCTTGTCAGAGGATGGAGATGGATGGCAGGAGAGAGATCACTTGATCATTGCCTGTTAGGTTCACGCCCTCTGGGGCACCTGGCATTGGCCACTGTTGGCAGACAGGACACTGGGCTGGATGGACCTTTGGTCTGACCCAGTATAGCCATTCTTATACTCTTATGAAGGGAGGGGCAGAGTCCTCTGACAGAGTTTCTGTAGTGTAGTGGTTATCACGTTTGCCTAACACGCAAAAGGTCCCTGGTTCAAAACCAGGCAGAAACAAAATTGCTTAGTTTTCCCAGCTTCCCTGGCTGTCTAGCAAAGTTCCTACTGCTGCCACTGGCATTTACCTGTGATAAACCCAACCCCTGCAGGACAGAGGCTGGGGAAATGAGCTGAGAAAGAGCCTTGGCATCAGCAGAGGAAAGCTAGAGGATCTGGGTCAGTCACCTCTTGGAGCCTTGTGGCTTGGTCTCCTCTGCCCTGGGAGGCTGGCTGGTGGAGACCAGCTCTTCCTGCTGGCCTCCTTTGTGTGACTTGCCAAAGGAGGAAGTGAGGCAAGAATGGGGCAAAAGAGGAAAGTCGAGCTGAGGAAGGCAGGGCAGAAGCTAAGCCCCTCAGTGCGGCTAAGTGGGGTTAGTAGAGCGCCACCATTCATTCTGCAAAGTCTGGGGAGGTGCAGTTGGCTGCTGGCAGGTAGGATCCTGTGCCTGCCTCGTGGCTTCCCAAGGATGGCTACTTGCAACCCAGGAGAGGAAGGATGGTTCTGGGTGAAAGGAAGACAAGCAAAGCTCTGGGAGGAAATTTGGGTGTGGGGTGCGGGCTTTCTGCTTGGGGGTTGGGGTGCAGGAGGGGGTGGTGCTTACCCCGGGCACTGCAACTCCAGAAGTGACCAGTACACACAACCCTGTGACAGCAGCTCTCAGGTCAGCGGGGACAGTGAGTCTCCATGTGCCGCTACCTGCAGGCGCGGCCCCCAGAGCTCCCATTGGCTGCAGTTCCTGGCCAATGGGAGCTGTGGAGTTGGTTCTCGGGGCAGAGGCAGCACATGGAGACACTCCCCCCACCCCAGGGGATGCTGGGAAATGCCAGACACTTCTGGAAGCGGCACGGAGGGACAGAGGCAGAGTGGGCAGGGAGCCACCTTAGTGCTGCTGGCACATCTCTGCACACCCATTGTGGGAGGGGGGCAGAGGGCCTCCATGCGCTGCCTGGAGTAGGGGCAGAGCACAGAGCTGCCTCCCCTCCCGGGTCTATTACAGGAGTGGGTGAGTGGGCTCTTTTGGCCCGCAAGGTGCAGCAGGTCAGACTAGATGATCACACTGGTCCCTTCTAACCTTAAATGCTCTGAGTCTAAAAGGGAGAGGGAAGTAAAGAAAAAAAAACCCAAACATTGTAATACCAGGGTGACTCCACCTGCTCACTGTATAGTCCTGCCCCTTTCTTCCTTCACTGGGTGTTTAATGACCTGCAGGACATTGATTCTCTCATTCCATTGATAAACTGATACAATGTGACGGAAATTAAACTAGTTTCCAACTGAGAAAACAGCACCTCAGTGTGGTGGCTGGGAATTGAACCTAGGTCAACTGCTCAAAAGGCAGCTATGCTCACCCCTATACCACCAACACATCTGGTGAAATTACTCCTTATGCTTGCCCAATGAGGCTAGGCCAGAATTGAGGCATTTTCCTGCCTGTTAAAATGTACTGGATTCTCTTCACAAAAAAGCCAAACACCTCTATCTTCACCTGGGTTTGAACCATCAGCCTTTCAATTAGCCACCAACTCTCTTAATCACAGACACAGGTAACTGCCTACTTCCCAGGCTTGTGTATGAAGCACCTACAGGGATACAACTGGCTAGTGAGGGAGGCGCACTGCTGGGGTTATGAGTTCAGGCCTCACCCAACACACCGGTTTTCATTAGCCACAGAGCTTCCCCCATTGCTTTGTCTCATTCACATGGAAAGTGCCATACGAGGGTGATGAGAGTAAATTCTAAACTCTGAAATGTGGCGGTGGCCCAGAGATTGGGATAAGGGGTTTGAAGAGAAAAAGCTCTAGGAGTATAAAACCAGACAGTGTCCAGGGGCAGGTACGGTACAATGCCTCAACAGGGAGCCATGGGGGGGGGGGGTTCCACTCTCTCTGTGAAATGTCCTGAGAGGTATTTGAAGATGAAGATAACGCCATGGCTAACAAGTGACTGGCACGTCCTGGGTTCAAGAAAGGAAGTGACTTGGGTTAATTGTCTGAAGATTTGCGTTACCGTCACTGTCTGATCCCCCTTCAGCTCGGAGCAGGTTTGTACGTTGCTGGGTGGAACACACAGACTCCTGGAGAGCAGGGGCAGCTGTTTCCATGGCAGAGAGCCTGACACTTAGGAGACTTTCTATACTTGCTGTTTTGAAGCAATTCAATAAAATAACGGTGGAGCTACAATGTCCAGTCCAATATTTCAGCCCCCTGCTATTTTAGAATCTACACAGGAGGCTTCCAGTGCCAGGACACCTGACCAGAGAGCTCAGTGGGGGTATAACAGCTGCTGACTCTGAGGGTCCTGGGCTAAATCCACTTGCTGGTGAAAGTGTTTTGATTTATTTGATTGATAATGAGCACCAGCTACCAGGGGAGAAGCCCTGTGAGTCGCTGCCACTGGGAAAGGGCAGGGGGAGAGGGAACAAGAGGAGAAAGGCAGAGACATTGGATACGAGGAATTGCGGGGAGAAGAAAGAGAGAACAGAGAGACAATACATGATTGAAGCAGAACCGGTGTCCCAACTCGATCTTGTTCATCACAGGTGTTCAGAGAGACAGGTAGTTGCAGGTTTTCCAGTGTCAAGTCTGAACTTTGATTCTAACAATGTGAGTTCAAATATCAAGGGGATCTCCACAGACCTGATCTCTTCCCCCTTTCCCTTTTAGTATTTTTATTTTGATGTATTTGGCTTAACCGTGATCTTCTCTTTCCCCACCTGTATTGCAATTTGGGGATTATTTTTATTTTGCCTCCCTTTTGTTCATGTCATTATAATTGTAACTGCAAAGGAATCTGCAGGAGCAAAAACTGACTCAATACTTTATTTCCCCATCATGCCAGAACATCATACAAACAGCTCACACAGCTGGAATCATAACACGGAAGGCCAGGGGATGGGAGCTGCAGGTTTCCAAGTGTTCTGTCTTTCTCAGATGAAAACATTCCAGCCCCTTGTGTGCCTCCATCGTGTATGACCTGCTGGACTTTTACACACTTATTGTCTCATTCTATGGATGTGATTGTAACACAATGTGACTGAAATTAAACCACTTCCAGACGAGGAGACAGAAGACAAAAAGCCATTATTGCACTGGCTGGAACTCAAACCCAGACCAACTGTTTGGACAGCACCTATGCACAACACTATAGCACCAATGCATCTAGTATGAGTAGCTTTCCTGCAGGCTCTGTGTGCTGGCAAAGGGGGTGATATATGACCATGGAATTAATGAGCAAGGTGGATGGGCTGGAAGTTGCCTGATGGCAGGGAGCAGAGTTCGGATCCCAGAGTGACTGAAAGGGGCAAAGGTGAAATCAGAGCTCATTGGGAGCTGGCCCCACCCCAGGAGAGGGGAACTGAAACTCAACTTCACTCATAGAAAAATCTTCCCTGAGAAGGAAGGGAACAGCTTGTTTTAAAGACAAGGTTTATGTTTGTTCCTGCTACATATGGAGGGGCTGGGTAGTTCTGATTCTAGCCCCCCAGACTCTGGGAGGATAAGGAACAAATTCAGGCTGCCAGTCACCTGCAGGAGCGAGATGATTTTTTGACAGTGAGGGATGCCTCGTCCTAAAGGCCTTTGTCTGCCCCCTTCTAGTGACTGTTTGGTACCGGAATGCAGCCACCACTCCTGGGTCTCTGCTGGGGAAATAATGTTTCTGTGCAAAACACCAAAGCTTTTAACAGAAAGAAAGAAAAGGAGATGGCAACACAATGGGACTAGCACATAAGGAATGAAACACAAGATGCTTCTCCCACGTGCATTGACTTTTAACCTTGGTTGGGGTGTTGTTGTATCCATGTTGGTCCCATGGGTCCTCTGGGGGGCGCCTGACATTGGTCATTTTCAGAAGACTGGACAGTGGGCTAGATGAACTGGTCTGACTCAGTATGGCTGTTCTTATGTTCTAACTGCTGTTTAGGAAAGAGACGACCTTTCAGGCTACACAAAACTGAAGCAGGGTGCTGGGTTAGCTCCAAAGCTTGTCTCTTTCACCAACAGAGGTTGGTCCTCTACAAGCTCTTACCCTCACTCGCCTTGTCTCTCTTGGCCTCTGAAAAGTGTTTTCTCTCCACTCCCTTTGCAGAGAAGTTAAGTTTCCCTTTGGGCAACTATCAGGCAGAAGCAATTGTATTGACCGTGACACTAGAATTGAAGATTTAATATTATAAACAAATGAGTCTAAACTTGAGGTTCTGGTTTCCACATTGGTTTTTCTAACTCAGTTCCCAATTCTCTTCTAGAAAGGCTTCCAGGCTGCCTGCCCAGCCCAACAAAAGTGGCTAGGAGAGAGTCCACAATCCTGCTCTTTCAGGTAGTGGAAGGCTGCTATCAAATCCCCCCTCACTCAGTCAGTCCCCAGCCTGTGGCAGTGCATAGGATTCTTCCGTCCTAAGTGCAGGACTCTGCACTTCTCCTTGTTGAACTTCCTCAGATTTCTTTTGGCCCAATCCTCCAATTTGTCTAGGTCACTCTGGACCCAAACCCTGTCCTCCAGCGCTTGGATTCTTTACATGCTTTCACAGAGCGAAGTGCACATGTTCCATGATTTCATAGGGCAGACTTTTGTGCTATTGGGAGCTTTCCCTGTGCGAATTTGACAGGTGGATCAACATAGAGACAAACTGTGACCTTTCTCAGGGTACTGAGGACTGTGAGTCTCCTTGTTGCCACCTGCCACAAGGAAGAGGGAGTTTTGCATTTGGCAGCTGGATGTTAGTGACCAAACTCACCAGCCTGCTGGAACTCAAGGACCCTCCTCTGAGTTACAGCAGCCACCCTAACCCCTGAGTTCCTTCAGTGTGTCCACCAGATATTTGGTGAAATCCCAGATCCTCTCTTACTGAAGTATCCCAAGATACAGTAGCAAGGGTCCACAGTAAAACTAGTATCTCACGCAGCACTTGAGTACAGTTATTGAACAAGCAAAAAAATTATTTAACGGATAGAGATTTAAACAAACAAATGTGAGTGATGGATACCAACTGTTATCAACTAAACAAAGGCAGAAAATGATAGAAGAGAAAGGCCAGCACAAAAAACAGAGAGAGGAACAATAAGATACTAAAAGGACAATGGTTGGAACTCTCCATTTCTCTCAGTCTTTGGATTGATGGGTACTAGAGCTGTAGCAACAGTTGAGGAACCAGGGTAAATTAAATCAAATTAACTTTTCAAGATTAGCCATCATTTTCTGTATGACTAACAAAAACAAGACAACTTTCAGTTTTCCAAAATAATTCAGATTATCACACAGTCTCTTACTCTTTAACCAATAACTTCACCTATAATTTCATTTTAATTGGTAACAACAACATATTCAAAGATCACAAATTGTTGTCATATGTTACTTTTCTTTTAATCCCCATTGCCAACAACTGAACCCTGGTTCTTATTGTGGTTTGTCCCAATGTAGGACCCAACCACTTCTGTGAGTTCATATATCTCAGGATCTTCTGCCATACGTGTTGGTAGAAGGGGTCTTCTATATCGGAATCTTTGCATCATGGAGAAAAATACCTCTCTTTTCACACTTTCTAATCTTTCAAAGTAGGAGGAGGTAGAGAAGTAATGTAAATGCATAAAGCACAAGAGAAACCTCTCTGGTCTACACTAAAGACATTTATCGGGATAACTATATTGCTTAGGGGTGTGAAAAATCCACACAGCTGAGCAACGTAGTTACACAGCCCTAACCCCCTGTGTAGATAGTGCTACATGAGCGGGAGAGCTTCTCCTGCCAACAAAGCCACCGCTGCTTGCGGGGGCTGGACTAATCAAGTCCGATGGGAGAAATCTCTCCCACTGGCTTAGAGCATCTGTAATAGCAGTGCTACAGCAGCGCAGCTACATTGGTGCAGCTGTGCCAACATCAGCTTAATTGTGTAGCCACAGCGTCAGACACAAAGCCATAGTATCAGGACTCAACATGCGAGTATCCAGAAGTCTGAAATTGGAGGCTGACAAATTCGTTGCCTCATTGGTTACCATCATTTCTACAGCCTGAAAGTCCTTGTTACCCAGCCAGGCAGCCAGTTTGGGATCCACAGGGAAGGAATGTCCTATGAAGCACTCTCTCTTTGCATCCAAACAGTGAAGGATGACTCTTCTCAGTCTAACCCTGGCATACTTTGGAAGTGTAATCAGGGACACTGAAGTAGGAAGTGGAGTTGTACAAACAATTTTCCTTGGGTCACCATAGCTTCCTTTACTGGGGTGGAAACCAAGAACTGGGTGTGGACTCTTTCAACCTCAGCTCTTTCCAAATCCTTGGTCTTGGATAGGGGAAATTTACACTTCTCTGAAGTAGAATCCTTTACAAAACCACTTAAAATCTCAGCAGTGTTAATGAGGAATGGCTTCCTGAAACATATCTAGTTTTTCTTTAATTCAGTGGCACAGGTCCAGGAAAGGGACTGGATACAGGCCTGGATCAGAATCTTCGTTAGTTACCACAGCTGGAGATTCTATTTAAAAATGGGCATTTTTCTGAAGATATTACATTTTCAACACTGGTTTTATTTTATACACATCTTTAGAACCTACAAAGGATAAATTCGACAAGAACTCCACTTCTATTTCCTCAACATCTGTGTCATGAACGGCTGCATTTCCCATAGCCTAGGATTAGCTAGGAGAGATCTTCTGTAGGGCCTGGGTTACAAAAGCTTTGGGAACCAAACACATGAGCATTTTGCCTAGTTCAAAATCACTTACCATGGAATTCTCTTCCCAGATCATCGGAGACAATATTGCCTTAAACAACTGAAATACACTGTGATCATATGCACTTCCTTCAGTTAGTTGGGGTTGTGCTGTTGTTCACCATTTCTGAGTTGAGATTTTAAATCACTGCTGTTTCTTTGTTAGCCTGTCCAGTAAATTAGAGAGTTCACTCCTGTTGATAGAACTGCACTTCAACTTTCTCCATGTCATCATGGAGGGATGGGGAAAAAGCAAAGCTGAAATCATAAATGCGGACTTAGCAAAGGGTCATTGTCTTAAATTCTTCAATAAATCTGAGCTACATCCTATCAAAATGAACTAATATCCAATTGGGTGACCAAACACAGCCTTCAGGAAAGATAGAAACCCACATCACAGAGAGAGAATACATTAGAAAGAAAGTGTCAAGTGAAATTCCGGAGCAGGTTACATCTGATTATTCAGAACCGGGACAAGAGATTCTTCCACCACATTGTCCTCTGATCCATTCAAACCTGCTTCCCTCATCCCTGTCTCCATAGTCAGTTATGTTATTTACAATTTTTTTAGTATTCTAGCATCCCCATAATAAGGGAAAAACAGCCCTCTTCCCAGAAGTGGCTTTACAATAGATGGAAGCTGGGATTTAAACTCTAAATGATCACACTCTATTTGGAATCCATTTGAATTCCCCTCCCAGGACTTTTGACACTCATCTCCAGTCACAGCGATTCTGATATAGGATTAAAGTAGTAAAAACATCATCTGCAAGCACAGACAACAGAGAATGCTTCATCACATGACACTTTGAGAAGTGGATGGATTGAATGTGATGAACATAAACTCTGCATGGCCCAGGCAAAAGGTAACAGTTCTGCAGTGAAGGAGAAGGAGGGAATCTTTGAGTCACCTCATCTCCTTCCAGTGTCACGGAAGCTGAAATGACACTTTTTTCCTGCCCCTGCTCCTCTTCATTTACATCTAATTTGAAAAATTCCCAATATAACTGCTCTTCAGCACAACCCAGAGCAACGTGAGAACAACTGGCAATGATACAATCTGTATCATTGGTGACTAACAATAACTTTGCAATAGGAGGAATGGTACAAATGTGACGTTCCCTGGTTCCTCATAGGAAGGGCACACTCAAATTACTTGTGGGACAATAGAAAGGACAAATAGGTCCATCTCAAAAGAGGGCGAACTGCAAAAGGCAAAAATGGGCCACTCATCTGGACAAGCTGAGGGATAATGGTGCTGCAAACAGTTCAAAGAGCTTTAAAAGTTACTATGTGGGAATCAGGAAAAGTGTTAAAGAAAAGAAAGTCTTGATAGCCCTAGAGATTGTTACAATGTTGATCTCCCTTGCAGATTCTCTGATGGCTAACATGGGCTGAGAGCCAAGAGAAGGTTTTCCCACACTCACAGCATTCGTAGGGCCTCTCCCCTGTGTGGATTCTCTGATGCTCAGAAAGGGCCGAACTCTTAATGAAGCATTTTCCACACTCACAGCATGTATACGGCCTCTCCCCTGTGTGAATTCTTTGATGGGTAATAAGGTTTCAGCTGCGATTGAAGGTTTTCCCACACTCACTGCATTCATAGGGTCTTTCACCTGTGTGGATCCTCTGATGTCTAGAAAGGGCTGATCTGTGAGTGAAGCTTTTCCTACACTCACGGCATTCATAGGACCTCTCCCTTGTGAGGATTCTCTGATGCTCAAAGAGGGCTGATCTGTGAATGAAGCATTTTCCACACTCACAGCATGTATACTGCCTCTCCCTTATTCTTTGATTACCCATTCTTTGATGGGTAATAAGGTTTGAGCTGTGATTGAAGGTTTTCCCACACTCACTGTATACATAGGGCCTGTCCCCTGTGTGGATCCTCTGATGTCTAGAAAGGGCTGAGCTAGTAATAAAGCTTTTCCCACACTCACGGCATTCAGAGGGCCTCTCATCTGTGTGGATTTTCTGATGCACAGAAAGAGTTCTTAGCAGTATTAGTGAGTTGCCGGTGTTAAAGTCTGTCGGGAACACATCCACAGCTTGGATGGCTCATTCAGTCCTTTGTTCCAGGGTTCAGTTTGTAGAGAAGTTGCTCCAGAGGCAGGAAGGAGGATTGATGACAAAACGGAGATGATGCAGCTGCGCTTTATATTCCTTTTGCTATGTAACTTGTTCTTCCTGTGTCCCAAACACAAGATTCACAGCACATACTGCTAAGAACCTGATCTATCCATTTTGTAATGTATCTGACTGCTTTCCCATTTCACTTCATTCTATCTTATTTCGTTTAAATCTTTAGTTTAGATGTTAAAGGATTGGCTGGGAGTGTGGTATTTTGGGTAAGATCCAAACCTATACTGACCTGGTAACGTGGCTGACCTTTGTGGTCAGAAGATCATTTTGTTTATGTGAGCAGTTTTTAAATAACCTCTCACTGTGCTGGATATAGGTGCTGACTGGGAGTCAGAGAACTGGGATGCAATAAAGGGGACTGTGTGATTTCTTTTTTCAGCTTCTCGATAGCCTGTGTGGGTGATCTCTTTTTCAGCCTGCCCCGATCTTGGCATTTTCAGTGAGAACTGCCTCTGGCCCACCAGGTTACACTAAGCACTGAAGTTAAATAAACAGAATTTTTTTTATGACAAAGTCTTATGAAATCAACTGAACTCCTTTGTTTTCTTTCATCTCAGCAAGATTTCCTCTTTCCCAGCCTGATATGATCTCCCAGCTGGAACAAGGAGAAGAGCCATGGGTCCCAGACCTCCAGGGCTCAGAGGAAAAGAGAGATCCTTTACCCATCAAAGAATTCACACAGGGGAGAGGCCGTATACCTGCTGTGAGTGTGGAAAATGCTTCATTAAGAGTTCGGCCCTTTCTGAGCATGAGAGAATCCACACAGGGGAGAGGCCCTACGAATGCTGTGAGTGTGGGAAAACCTTCTCTTGGCTCTCAGCCCATGTTAGCCATCAGAGAATCTGAAAGGGTGATCAACATTGTAACAATCTCTAGGGCTATCAAGACTTTCTTTTCTTTAACACTTTTCCTGATTCCCACATAGTAACTTTTAAAGCTCTTTGAACTGTTTGCAGCACCATTATCCCTCAGCTTGTCCAAATGAGTGGCCCATTTTTGCCTTTTGCAGTTCGCCCTCTTTTGAGATGGACCTATTTGTCATTTCTATTGTCCCACAAGTAATTTGAGTGTGCCCTTCCTATGAGGAACCAGGGAACGTCACATTTGTACCACTCCTCCTATTGCAAAGTTATTGTTAGTCACCAATGATACAGATTGTATCATTGCCAGTTGTTCTCACGTTGCTCTGGGTTGTGCTGAAGAGCAGTTATATTGGGAATTTTTCAAATTAGATGTAAATGAAGAGGATCAGGGGTAGGAAAAGAGTGTCATTTCAGCTTCCATGACACTGGAAGGAGATGAGGTGACTCAAAGATTCCCTCCTTCTCCTTCACTGCAGAACTGTTACCTTTTGCCTGGGCCATGCAGAGTTTATGTTCATCACATTCAATCCTTCCACTTCTCAAAGTGTCATGTGATGAAGCATTCTCTGTTGTCTGTGCTTGCAGATGATGTTTTTACTACTTTAATCCTATATCAGAATCGCTGTGACTGGAGATGAGTGTCAAAAGTCCTGGGAGGGGAATTCAAATGGATTCCAAATAGAGTGTGATCATTTAGAGTTTAAATCCCAGCTTCCATCTATTGTAAAGCCACTTCTGGGAAGAAGGCTGTTTTTCCCTTATTATGGGGATGCTAGAATACTAAAAAAATTGTAAATAACATAACTGACTGGAGACAGGGATGAGGGAAGCAAGTTTGAATGGATCAGAGGACAATGTGGTGGAAGAATCTCTTGTCCCGGTTCTGAATAATCAGATGTAACCTGCTCCGGAATTTCACTTGACACTTTCTTTCTAATGTATTCTCTCTCTGTGATGTGGGTTTCTATCTTTCCTGAAGGCTGTGTTTGGTCACCCAATTGGATATTAGTTCATTTTGATAGGATGTAGCTCAGATTTATTGAAGAATTTAAGACAATGACCCTTTGCTAAGTCCGCATTTATGATTTCAGCTTTGCTTTTTCCCCATCCCTCCATGATGACATGGAGAAAGTTGAAGTGCAGTTCTATCAACAGGAGTGAACTCTCTAATTTACTGGACAGGCTAACAAAGAAACAGCAGTGATTTAAAATCTCAACTCAGAAATGGTGAACAACAGCACAACCCCAACTAACTGAAGGAAGTGCATATGATCACAGTGTATTTCAGTTGTTTAAGGCAATATTGTCTCCGATGATCTGGGAAGAGAATTCCATGGTAAGTGATTTTGAACTAGGCAAAATGCTCATGTGTTTGGTTCCCAAAGCTTTTGTAACCCAGGCCCTACAGAAGATCTCTCCTAGCTAATCCTAGGCTATGGGAAATGCAGCCGTTCATGACACAGATGTTGAGGAAATAGAAGTGGAGTTCTTGTCGAATTTATCCTTTGTAGGTTCTAAAGATGTGTATAAAATAAAACCAGTGTTGAAAATGTAATGTCTTCAGAAAAATGCCCATTTTTTAATAGAATCTCCAGCTGTGGTAACTAACGAAGATTCTGATCCAGGCCTGTATCCAGTCCCTTTCCTGGACCTGTGCCACTGAATTAAAGAAAAACTAGATATGTTTCAGGAAGCCATTCCTCATTAACACTGCTGAGATTTTAAGTGGTTTTGTAAAGGATTCTACTTCAGAGAAGTGTAAATTTCCCCTATCCAAGACCAAGGATTTGGAAAGAGCTGAGGTTGAAAGAGTCCACACCCAATTCTTGGTTTCCACCCCAGTAAAGGAAGCTATGGTGACCCAAGGAAAATTGTTTGTACAACTCCACTTCCTACTTCAGTGTCCCTGATTACACTTCCAAAGTATGCCAGGGTTAGACTGAGAAGAGTCATCCTTCACTGTTTGGATGCAAAGAGAGAGTGCTTCATAGGACATTCCTTCCCTGTGGATCCCAAACTGGCTGCCTGGCTGGGTAACAAGGACTTTCCGGCTGTAGAAATGATGGTAACCAATGAGGCAACGAATTTGTCAGCCTCCAATTTCAGACTTCTGGATACTCGCACGTTGAGTCCTGATACTATGGCTTTGTGTCTGACGCTGTGGCTACACAAATAAGCTGATGTTGGCACAGCTGCACCAATGTAGCTGCGCTGATGTAGCACGGCTATTACAGATGCTCTAAGCCAGTGGGAGAGATTTCTCCCATCGGACTTGATTAGTCCAGCCCCCGCAAGCAGCGGTGGCTTTGTTGGCAGGAGAAGCTCTCCAGCTCATGTAGCACTATCTACACAGGGGGTTAGGGCTGTGTAACTACGTTGCTCAGCTGTGTGGATTTTTCACACCCCTAAGCAATATAGTTATCCCGATAAATGTCTTTAGTGTAGACCAGAGAGGTTTCTCTTGTGCTTTATGCATTTACATTACTTCTCTACCTCCTCCTACTTTGAAAGATTAGAAAGTGTGAAAAGAGAGGTATTTTTCTCCATGATGCAAAGATTCCGATATAGAAGACCCCTTGTACCAACACGTATGGCAGAAGATCCTGAGATATATGAACTCACAGAAGTGGTTGGGTCCTACATTGGGACAAACCACAATAAGAACCAGGGTTCAGTTGTTGGCAATGGGGATTAAAAGAAAAGTAACATATGACAACAATTTGTGATCTTTGAATATGTTGTTGTTACCAATTAAAATGAAATTATAGGTGAAGTTATTGGTTAAAGAGTAAGAGACTGTGTGATAATCTGAATTATTTTGGAAAACTGAAAGTTGTCTTGTTTTTGTTAGTCATACAGAAAATGATGGCTAATCTTGAAAAGTTAATTTGATTTAATTTACCCTGGTTCCTCAACTGTTGCTACAGCTCTAGTACCCATCAATCCAAAGACTGAGAGAAATGGAGAGTTCCAACCATTGTCCTTTTAGTATCTTATTGTTCCTCTCTCTGTTTTTTGTGCTGGCCTTTCTCTTCTATCATTTTCTGCCTTTGTTTAGTTGATAACAGTTGGTATCCATCACTCACATTTGTTTGTTTAAATCTCTATCCGTTAAATAATTTTTTTGCTTGTTCAATAACTGTACTCAAGTGCTGCGTGAGATACTAGTTTTACTGTGGACCCTTGCTACTGTATCTTGGGATACTTCAGTAAGAGAGGATCTGGGATTTCACCAAATATCTGGTGGACACACTGAAGGAACTCAGGGGTTAGGGTGGCTGCTGTAACTCAGAGGAGGGTCCTTGAGTTCCAGCAGGCTGGTGAGTTTGGTCACTAACATCCAGCTGCCAAATGCAAAACTCCCTCTTCCTTGTGGCAGGTGGCAACAAGGAGACTCACAGTCCTCAATACCCTGAGAAAGGTCACAGTTTGTCTCTATGTTGATCCACCTGTCAAATTCGCACAGGGAAAGCTCCCAATAGCACAAAAGTCTGCCCTATGAAATCATGGAACATGTGCACTTCGCTCTGTGAAAGCATGTAAAGAATCCAAGCGCTGGAGGACAGGGTTTGGGTCCAGAGTGACCTAGACAAATTGGAGGATTGGGCCAAAAGAAATCTGAGGAAGTTCAACAAGGAGAAGTGCAGAGTCCTGCACTTAGGACGGAAGAATCCTATGCACTGCCACAGGCTGGGGACTGACTGAGTGAGGGGGGATTTGATAGCAGCCTTCCACTACCTGAAAGAGCAGGATTGCGGACTCTCTCCTAGCCACTTTTGCTGGGCTGGGCAGGCAGCCTGGAAGCCTTTCTAGAAGAGAATTGGGAACTGAGTTAGAAAAACCAATGTGGAAACCAGAACCTCAAGTTTAGACTCATTTGTTTATAATATTAAATCTTCAATTCTAGTGTCACGGTCAATACAATTGCATCTGCCTGATAGTTGCCCAAAGGTAAACTTAACTTCTCAGCAAAGGGAGTGGAGAGAAAACACTTTTCAGAGGCCAAGAGAGACAAGGCGAGTGAGGGTAAGAGCTTGTAGAGGACCAACCTCTGTTGGTGAAAGAGACAAGCTTTGGAGCTAACCCAGCACCCTGCTTCAGTTTTGTGTAGCCTGAAAGGTCGTCTCTTTCCTAAACAGCAGTTAGAACATAAGAACAGCCATACTGAGTCAGACCAGTTCATCTAGCCCACTGTCCAGTCTTCTGAAAATGACCAATGTCAGGCGCCCCCCAGAGGACCCATGGGACCAACATGGATACAACAACACCCCAACCAAGGTTAAAAGTCAATGCACGTGGGAGAAGCATCTTGTGTTTCATTCCTTATGTGCTAGTCCCATTGTGTTGCCATCTCCTTTTCTTTCTTTCTGTTAAAAGCTTTGGTGTTTTGCACAGAAACATTATTTCCCCAGCAGAGACCCAGGAGTGGTGGCTGCATTCCGGTACCAAACAGTCACTAGAAGGGGGCAGACAAAGGCCTTTAGGACGAGGCATCCCTCACTGTCAAAAAATCATCTCGCTCCTGCAGGTGACTGGCAGCCTGAATTTGTTCCTTATCCTCCCAGAGTCTGGGGGGCTAGAATCAGAACTACCCAGCCCCTCTATATGTAGCAGGAACAAACATAAACCTTGTCTTTAAAACAAGCTGTTCCCTTCCTTCTCAGGGAAGATTTTTCTATGAGTGAAGTTGAGTTTCAGTTCCCCTCTCCTGGGGTGGGGCCACCTCCCAATGAGCTCTGATTTCACCTTTGCCCCTTTCAGTCACTCTGGGATCCGAACTCTGCTCCCTGTCATCAGGCAACTTCCAGCCCATCCACCTTGCTCATTAATTCCATGGTCATATATCACCCCCTTTGCCAGCACACAGAGCCTGCAGGAAAGCTACTCATACTAGATGCATAGGTGCTCTAGTGTTGTGCATAGGTGCTGTCCAAACAGTTGGTCTGGGTTTGAGTTCCAGCCAGTGCAATAATGGCTTTTTGTCTTCTGTCTCCTCGTCTGGAAGTGGTTTAATTTCAGTCACATTGTGTTACTATCACATCCATAGAATGAGACAATAAATGTGTAAAAGTCCAGCAGGTCATACACGATGGAGGCACACAAGGGGCTGGAATGTTTTCATCTGAGAAAGACAGAACACTTGGAAACCTGCAAGTCCCATCCCCTGGCCTTCCGTGTTATGATTCCAGCTGTGCGAGCTGTTTGTATGATGTTCTGGCATGATGGGGAAATAAAGTATTGAGTCAGTTTTTGCTCCTGCAGATTCCTTTGCAGTTACAATTATAATGACATGAACAAAAGGGAGGCAAAATAAAAATAATCCCCAAATTGCAATACAGGTGGGGAAAGAGAAGATCACGGTTAAGCCAAATACATCAAAATAAAAATACTAAAAGGGAAAGGGGGAAGAGATCATGTCTGTGGAGTTCCCCTTGATATTTGAACTCACATTGTTAGAATCAAAGTTCAGACTTGACACTGGAAAACCTGCAACTACCTGTCTCTCTGAACACCTGTGATGAACAAGATCGAGTTGAGACACCGGTTCTGCTTCAATAATGTATTGTCTCTCTGTTCTCTCTATCTTCTCCCCGCAATTCCTCGTATCCAATGTCTCTGCCTTTCTCGTCTTGTTCCCTCTCCCCCTGCCCTTTCCCGGTGGCAGCGACTCACAGGGCTTCTCCCCTGGTAGCTGGTGCTCATTATCAATCAAATAAATCAAAACACTTTCACCAGCAAGTGGATTTAGCTCAGGACCCTCAGAGTCAGCAGCTGTTATACCCCCACTGAGCTCTCTGGTCAGGTGTCCTGGCACTGTGAGCCTCCTGTGTAGATTCTAAAATAGCAGGGGGCTGAAATATTGGACTGGACATTGTAGCTCCACCGTTATTTTATTGAACTGCTTCAAAACAGCAAGTATAGAAAGTCTCCTAAGTGTCAGGCTCTCTGCCATGGAAACAGCTGCCCCTGCTCTCCAGGAGTCTGTGTGTTCCACCCAGCAACATCCCACCCCCCCGAGCTGAAGGGGGATCAGACAGTGACGGTAACGCAAATCTTCAGACAATTAACCCAAGTCACTTCCTTTCTTGAACCCAGGACGTGCCAGTCACTTGTTAGCCATGGCGTTATCTTCATCTTCAAATACCTCTCAGGACATTTCACAGAGAGAGTGGAACCCCCCCCCCCCAAATGGCTCCCTGTTGAGGCATTGTACCGTACCTGCCCCTGGACACTGTCTGGTTTTATACTCCTAGAGCTTTTTCTCTTCAAACCCCTTATCCCAATCTCTGGGCCACCGCCACATTTCAGAGTTTAGAATTTACTCTCATCACCCTCGTATGGCACTTTCCATGTGAATGAGACAAAGCAATGGGGGAAGCTCTGTGGCTAATGAAAACCGGTGTGTTGGGTGAGGCCTGAACTCATAACCCCAGCAGTGCGCCTCCCTCACTAGCCAGTTGTATCCCTGTAGGTGCTTCATACACAAGCCTGGGAAGTAGGCAGTTACCTGTGTCTGTGATTAAGAGAGTTGGTGGCTAATTGAAAGGCTGATGGTTCAAACCCAGGTGAAGATAGAGGTGTTTTGGCTTTTTTGTGAAGAGAATCCAGTACATTTTAACAGGCAGGAAAATGCCTCAATTCTGGCCTAGCCTCATTGGGCAAGCATAAGGAGTAATTTCACCAGATGTGTTGGCGGTATAGGGGTGAGCATAGCTGCCTTTTGAGCAGTAGACCTAGGTTCAATTCCCAGCCACCACACTGAGGTGCTGTTTTCTCAGCTGGAAACTAGTTTAATTTCCGTCACATTGTATCAGTTTATCAATGGAATGAGAGAATCAATGTCCTGCAGGTCATTAAACACCCAGTGAAGGAAGAAAGGGGCAGGACTATACAGTGAGCAGGTGGAGTCACCCTGGTATTACAATGTTTGGGGATTTTTTTTCTTTACTTCCCTCTCCCTTTTAGACTCAAAGCATTTAAGGTTAGAAGGGACCAGTGTGATCATCTAGTCTGACCTGCTGCACCTTACGGGCCAAAAGAGCCCACTCACCCACTCCTGTAATAGACCCGGGAGGGGAGGCAGCTCTGTGCTCTGCCCCTACTCCAGGCAGTGCATGGAGGCCCTCCCCGCCCCTCCCACAATGGGTGTGCAGAGATGTGCCAGCAGCACTAAGATGGCTCCCTGCCCACTCTGCCTCTGTCCCTCCGTGCCGCTTCCAGAAGTGTCTGGCATTTCCCAGCATCCCCTGGGGTGGGGGGAGTGTCTCCATGTGCTGCCTCTGCCCCGAGAACCAACTCCACAGCTCCCACTGGCCAGGAACTGCAGCCAATGGGAGCTCTGGGGGCCGCGCCTGCAGGTAGCGGCACATGGAGACTCACTGTCCCCGCTGACCTGAGAGCTGCTGTCACAGGGTTGTGTGTACTGGTCACTTCTGGAGTTCCAGTGCCCGGGGTAAGCACCACCCCCTCCTGCACCCCAACCCCCAAGCAGAAAGCCCGCACCCCACACCCAAATTTCCTCCCAGAGCTTTGCTTGTCTTCCTTTCACCCAGAACCATCCTTCCTCTCCTGGGTTGCAAGTAGCCATCCTTGGGAATCCACGAGCCAGGCACAGGATCCTACCTCCCAGCAGCCAACTGCACCTCCCCAGACTTTGCAGAATGAATGATGGCGCTCTACTAACCCCACTTAGCGGTTTAGCTTCTGCCCTGCCTTCCTCAGCTCGACTTTCCTCTTTTGCCCCATTCTTGCCTCACTTCCTCCTTTGGCAAGTCACACAAAGGAGGCCAGCAGGAAGAGCTGGTCTCCACCAGCCAGCCTCCCAGGGCAGAGGAGACCAAGCCACAAGGCTCCAAGAGGTGACTGACCCAGATCCTCTAGCTTTCCTCTGCTGATGCCAAGGCTCTTTCTCAGCTCATTTCCCCAGCCTCTGTCCTGCAGGGGTTGGGTTTATCACAGGTACATACCAGTGGCAGCAGTAGGAACTTTGCTAGACAGCCAGGGAAGCTGGGAAAACGAAGCAATTTTGTTTCTGCCTGGTTTTGAACCAGGGACCTTTTGCGTGTTAGGCAAACGTGATAACCACTACACTACAGAAACTCTGCCAGAGGACTCTGCCCCTCCCTTCATAAGAGTATAAGAATGGCTATACTGGGTCAGACCAAAGGTCCATCCAGCCCAGTGTCCTGTCTGCCAACAGTGGCCAATGCCAGGTGCCCCAGAGGGCGTGAACCTAACAGGCAATGATCAAGTGATCTCTCTCCTGCCATCCATCTCCATCCTCTGACAAGCAGAGGCTAGGGACACCATTCCTTACCCATCCTGGCTAATAGCCATTCATGACTTAACTTCCATTAATTTATCTAGTTCTCTTTTAAACCCTCTTATAGTCCTAGCCTTCATAACCTCCTCAGGCAAGGAGTTCAACATGTTGACTGTGCACTGTGTGAAGAAGAACTTCCTTTTATTTGTTTAAAACCTGCTGTGCATTAATTTCATTTGGTGGCCCCTAGTTCTTATATTATGGGAACAAGTAAATAATTTTTCCTTATTCACTTTCTCCTCATCATTCATGATTTTATATACCTTTATCATATCCCCCCTTAGTCTCCTCTTTTCAAAAATGTAAAGTCTTAGTCTCTTTAATCTCTCCTCATATGGGACCCATTCCAAACCCTAATCATTTTAGTTGCCCTTCTCTGAACCTTTTCTAGTGCCAGTATATCTTTTTTGAAATGAGGAGACCACATCTATACGCAGTATTCAAGATGTGGGTGTTCCATGGATTTATATAAGGGCAAATATTCTCTGTCTTATTCTCTATTCCTTTTTAAATGATTCCTAACATCCTGTTTGCTTTTTTGACTGCTGCTGAACACTGCATGGTCGTCTTCAGAGAACTATCCACGACGACTCCAAGATATCTTTCCTGATTAACTGTAACTAAATTAGCCCCCATCATATTGTATGTATAGTTGGGGTTATTTTTCTCAATGTGCATTACTTTACATTTATCCACATTACATCTCATTTGCCATTTTTTTGCTCAATCACTTAGTTTTGTGAGGTCTCTTTGAAAATCTTTCACAGTCTGCTTTGGTCTTAACTATCTTGAGCAGTTTAGTATCATCTGCAAACTTTGCCACCTCACTTTTTACCCCTTTCTCCAGATCATTTATGACTAAGTTGAATAGGATTGGTCCTAGGACTCACCATTGGGGAACACCACTAGTCACCCCTCTCCATTCTGAACACACCGATGGGCGAACCTGGAAAAAGTGATGGCAGCCCTTCGATGGGTCAGCTGGCAGAGCAAAGGACTGGAGCCGGAACTCAGGAAGTCATCCTTATGTTGTCCTTCTGACTCCAGCTTGAAGGAGAGCTTCTTTTTCTTCCCCTTGCTGAGAAAGAGCAGGAGAAGAAAGAAAGATCAGGTGAGTCAACTCTTGCTTGGGAGCCACCCACTGAAAATGTAAAAACAAAAAAGTAAAGCCATAAAAGACTTCAAAGCCCACCAGGCCCAACCTCTCTTCTAATATGGCAGAAAAGCTACACGTCTCCTGTCTAGGTAGGGATATCCTATTGCCCCACAAGAAGTGGAAGGTCATCATGTTCAGCCTCAGCCTTACTCATGGAGCAGGGGGAAATACATGGCTGAGGAAATTCTCTGTAGACGAAAGATAGGTCTTCAGCATCACAGCTTTGTAGGTAATTACAAGGTCTACTTATGCCACCGGCTGAGCCACTCCTCACAGGCCAGCAACTGCTTCTCCCAGATTGCGTTCCTCACCATGTACCCAACTAAATGCTAGAAGGCCCAGCTCATCAACCTACCCACTCTTGCAGCCCTCCTCTTCCACCCTGACTGATAGGGAGGAGTGTTAAGCCTCCCTCCCTTAGGCCTTTCAGCATTCCTGGGGAACACCAACACTGCCCAAGTGACTTTGGGCCAGTTGGTCAACCAATAGGGCTGCCTCCTAGGCCAGGCTGCAGCCCAGCTTCAGGACTCAGAGGAAATGGAGCTCCCATCCCTACCTACAGGACTCCAAGCACGACCAGCCTTCTGGATCAAACATCCCCTCTTGTGCTCAAGTCACAACAGCTAGCAGGCAAAAGGCAGGCTTTCATATCATTTGAGAGAGCAAGACAGAGCCTTGGAAGACCCAGCAGGATTAGGTCGCACAGGAATTGTCCTCAGATCCTACTGAGACTTCAACTCAGATTGCAGGATTCAAAGTCCTGAGGGCTGCTCTTACACCATGGGACCAATAGGGAACCTCCAGATCTCTGCTGAGTTCTGGTGTGGATGACCCTGCGGGCGCAGCCCTGCATTTACTCACCAAGTTGGCATGTAACAGTTTGCTGCAACTCCCAGAGGCCTTTCTTAATCCAGAATGAGAGGCCAGTGGCCATGTGAGGAAATTGCCCCTTCCATCCTACGCAGGACATGGCCCTTTCTAGGAAAGACCAAGTCCTGGAGGAAAAGTGACTGTTGTGAAATAACATCCCAAGGAGACACCTTTTTCAGTTGTTGGAGCAGTACCATATGGGGAAATGCTCCCTTTATACTTGACCAGGAATTTGAACCCTGGACCATCAGATTAAAAGTCCGATGCTCTACCAACTGAGATAGCCAGGCTCATACACAAAAAGGGCAAGTTTGATGCAGAAGAGAAAGTAGTCAAGAAAAAGAGGGCAGAAAATTTGCTACTCTTGCTTCTTTAGCAGCCCTAGGCCCATCTTGCTTCTCTATGTGGCACCCAGAGACATTCTTCTTTTTTTAGTTAAGTATCAGATCCAGGAGAAAACACAGTTATACAAAGCAAAATAAAATTGACCTGTCTCATGCAGTGCTACATTGACCTCTATTCAGACTGAGCCTAAGGGAGGGCCTTGCTTTGGGATCAAACATGCCCTCTTGTGCGAGTCACAACAGCTAGCAGGCAAGAGACAGGCTACCATGTCATTGAAGAGAGCAAGAGGAAGCTTCGGAAATCCCAGAATAATTAGCTGGCAATGAAAGGACCCCACAATTCTACAGGGGCTTGAACTTTGATTTCAAGATTCACAGCTCTGAATACCAGCCCTTACACCATGGGACCAGCCAAGACAGTTTGACTTCTGGCATGAAAGACTCTGTGGGGACAATTTTTTCTCTCAGGGAATACCCAGTGGGAATATGCCTTTCTGGTCAGCCCTACCTTTGCTCAAAAAATCAGCACACAGCACTTTGTTACAGGCCCAGAGGCCTTTCTTCCTCCAGACTGTAATGCCAGTGGACAGGTGAGGAAGTAGCACTTTCAGTCCCAAGCAGTAAAGAGCCCTTCCTAGGAAAGGCCAAGTTCTGAAAAGGAAAAACTGAAGTCAAAGAGAGTCCTCAAGAGATGCCTTCTGAAAATCTTGGGGAATTGTCCTTCTACCTGACCAGGGACTTGAACCCTGGACCCTCAGATTAAAAGTCTGACTCTCTACCAACTGAGCAAATTTGAGGCTGAAAAGAAACTGCTCAGAAAACGAGGGCAGAAAACAATACAGAAAACCTGATGCTTTCACTCTCTTAGCAGTCCTAGCCCCAGCCTGCTCCTCCATCTGGCCCCCTGAGGCCTTATTCTTTTTTTAGTTAAATAGCAAATCCAGGAGAAAACACAGTTATACAAAGCAAAACGAAATCACAAACAGAAATGTCATTGGAAATACAAAAATTAAAAAGGAAAACGCAATTCCCATCATTTTATCATGTCTGGGCCATTCCTGTATCGAGAGCACCTGCTAAGGGCCCTGTGTGCTTACGAGAAACCTGGAGAAACTCATACCACAGCCTGAACATGAAACTCAACTGCTCCCAGGTGCTGCAGTAAAACCCTTTCCCTGCTATGACGTTGCACTCCATATGATTTTATTAAAATATGCTAATGAGTGTGAATATAATGTAACTGGAATATGCTTTCTGCATGTAAGGTAGCATTACAATGTTTATAATCGACTGTGTGTGTTCATCGTATGTGTATGAACCGATCATTCTTGTATCTGAAACTAGAAATATGAACAATAACTCTGAGGTCTTGTTGTAATGATGCAAAGTGTGGGCCACTAATAGTGGTTTGGACTCTTGATGGCTCCCATTAACCAGGACAATTGAGTGTACATGGCTCTGTCCTGCACCATCTGTGAGTCAGGCCAGGAAAAATGAAGGCTTGGGGTCTCACAGGACATGTGAGCATGTCACCTGGTACAGGAATCCATCTTAAACCTGGGGCTTTTCCCCAGGAGAGAGGCAAAAGATTCCTGCCTTGTACCAAAGTTATATAAGGGGGTAGAACAGAAGAAAGGTGGCTGCAGTCATAAGAAATCCCCTAGCTACCACCTGAGCTGGAACAAGGATTACGCCAGGTGAAAAGATTGGGCTCAGACTAGAAATAAGCCTAGTCTGCAAAAGAAGCTTATTGGAAGATGTCTGAGGGTGAGATTTTATCTGTATTGAGTTTCATATTGTATTAGGTTCAGACTTGCATGTTTTTGATATATTTTGCTCTATGGAGAATACAAACTCTATAGAGAAGGAAAAGTTAATGCCTTAGAAGATTCTGAGTGTGTGTGTGTTACATGGATGCGAAGGTGTCTAGAAAACACTCTCCTGTAGTCTCTTTTCTCTGATTTCCTTTAGAAAATTTGAAGCAGGGAGCAAAAACCATTGTCTTCTGAGAGGTTTGCACTCAAAGCCTTCAGAGTATGAGACAGAGACACTACCAACTGTGCTAAGAAGGTTTGGAAAAGATTTAGACTCAATGCATATAGAATCCTTCTGCAGCCGTGACCGAGCCAGGAGTGCACTGGAAGAAACAGGGGGATATGGTGCCCAGACACCTTTCCTGGCAACTAATAGATCAATTTTCCCTGACAGTGAACAATCTACTGGAATTCATAGGCAGCAGAGGGTGGATATTTCCAAGCTGAGCATCAGCTTCCACATTTCAGAACTTATTCTCCTTTTCCTAGTAAGGTACTTTCCATGTGAATTGGGCAATACAAGTTGGGGAAGCTACAGGGGTAATAGAAACCAGTATTTAAGGTAAGGTTTGAACTCATAAGCCCAGCAGTAGCCCCTTTTGCACTAACCAGTAGCACCACTGCAGTTGCTTCTTAGGCAAAGCTGGGAAGCAGGCAATTATCAGTCTCTGTGGTTCACACCTTTGCCTGGTAATTGCAAGGCTGCTGGTTCATACCTAACTAAAGATGCGACTTTTCAGCCATGAGACTCCAGGATATTTTAACAGGAAGAAAATCTCCTCATTTCTGGTTTAGCCCCATTTTACCCCTTCTGCCTGTCTTCTCCCCCACACGATCTCTTTCCTTCCCCATTGGGGCCATACAGAGAGGAGCCCCAGTCACTGAGAAGTTCCCTTTTCTCCTTCACAGAGGGCTTTAACGCCCCTTATCTCACTCAGGCTCACAACCACCCAGAGTTCAAGAACTGTCCCTGTTCCCATTGGACAGATGAGGGGAGCCTGAGGTCCAGAGAAGGGAAGTGACTTACCGAAGGGCCTACAAAGCAAAGCGGTGGCAGAGCCATAAAGAAAAGCCACCAGTTCCAACTCCTGTTCTAATGGACAACAAACCCTCCAGAGGCAGGGATAGAGCCCAGAAATCGAGATGGTGGGGAAATGTCATTCCAACTGTTTCTGTCAGAAAATCCCATTCAGACTAAACCAGTTTGTTTCTCGAAATCATAACAAGTGGGATAAAAGATCTTTGCTAAAATATTTTGTTGCAAAATAAAAGCATCTCCTGTCTGTCACAGTGTGTTAAATTGTCTTGTCGCACACAAGAGGAGACACTTAGATCTCAAACATTAGATAAGATGCTTCAGTCTGAGCTAAGTCATTGCTGCTCTTAACAATTTCAAAATAAAAACATACAAATCAAATAGACTATTTCAGCTATTCTATTATGTGTTAATCTGCTCTGAGTAAACGTGATAGGACACCTCATACTATGCCCTACTCCGAGTGACACTCTCAAATGGATCCCCATCTTCCGCCCACTGTGAGGTAGGTAGGAGCAGATCATTATTATCTCTACTTGAAAAAGGGAGAAGGTAAGGCTGAAAAAGGAGAATGGACTTGTCTTATGTCACACAGCAAGTCAGTGGCAGAGTTGGGAATTGGACCCAAGAGCCCTGATTTTCAAACTAACCATCGGAACTTGAATTTCAGACATTGAATGACCTGAATAAAGTGCTCTCAGATGACCTCCAGACCAACAACAGTGCACAGTAATTATTCAGCAAGTATTTGAGGAGAATTGCAATGAACTGCTCAGAAACAATTAATGCAGAGAAGCAGCAAAATTTGTCAAACATAGAACTGGTTCTGACTTATTTCCTTGATCTTAAAAGAGAACAACAAGGACCTGAGTCTCCTCCCTGCCAATCAGGGTAGAGCCTGAGGAGGGAAGGCTGAGGGTTCTCACCAGAGAGCACAAAGGATGGGCCAGGTCACCAGTGGGGATCACTGTCAGAGCACTATTTCAGCCCCACAGTTTTGGATGGACCACCCACAGTGGGAGTTGCAGAGCACTCCCCTGTAACACACACACACACACACACACACACAGACACCCTGGTGTTGGGAGGGGAACAGGAGAAAGGACAAAAGAAGCAAGAGACAAAGAGAAAGGAGGGAGGGATGGATGGAGGGAAAGGTGAAACAAAAAGGACAAACCCTAATGTCCCCAGTGATTCGAAGGGACAAAATCCCAGGCGTGGAATAAAATTCTGCCTCCTTAAGCTCGTGTTTTCAATGCCTAGAATTCAACTCTCACCAGATGGATCAGACTGAACAGGTTTCAGACCTCCAGGAGGCTCTTGCCTTCTAAACAGGGATGGCTGTTTTCTAGTAAAATCACTACAAGGGAAGGAGAAAACTCGAAAGAGGTTCCTCCTGGCACTCACATCCATGAACCCGAATACTCTGTCAGTCCTCAAGGAGACCTGGAGAAAGAGACTTGCTGAAGCAAAGCCACAGGGGTCTCTGAGGTTTCCCTGGCCCCTCGCCTCTGTCCTGCCTGGATGATGTCAGCATCTCTCTGTGAGGTCACCACCTCCCCACCACCTTGGACCAATAAGTCTTAGGTCCTGCAAAAGGCCTTTGTGATATCACTGCCACACCCCTCCCTTGCTGTGTTAATGTCCTGCCCCTGGCCAGGCTCTTTGCAGGTTTAAGCTACTCCCTGTGGATCACCCCACTCAAGGAGCATTCGTTCTAGGAAGCAAGCCGGCTAGACAGGAAAATATCAGACGCTGCTGCCAATGCTACACTCAGTTTTTCAGAAATTAGTCGACTTTATGGCCAGAAGAGACCATTAGAGCTTCTAATCTGACCCCCTGCATATTGCAGGCCTCCTGTATGACAAAAGAGCTACTTTGGAGGCAAACACATTCCAGAAAGGCATCTAGTCTTCATTAAATGACATCAGGAGATCGCAAATCCACCACTTTCCTTGGTAGCCTGTTCCTGTGGTGAATCATCCTCGCTGTTGAATATTTGTGCCTTAGTTGTAATATGAATTTGTCTCTTTTTACCTTCCAGCCGTTGGGTCTTCTTATGCCTTTCTCTGCTCAATTAAAAAGCCCTCTAACACCCAATATTTTCTCTCCATTAAGGCCCTTCAACACTTCAGTGAAGTCACCTTTCAATCTTCTTTTGATAAGCTAAACAGACTGAGCTCTTTCAATAGCTTTCTAGAAGGCATTTTTCTCCAGCATTCAGAACATTTGGTGGCTTTTTGCTGCCCCAGCTCCAATTTCACATCATCTTTTTCAACCGAGGACACCAGAACTGGAGGCAGCATTCCAATATCAGTCTCACTGATACCATGTCACCTCCTGTGACATTAATGACTTAATCTGTAACTGTATAGATCACCATTGCGACCACTGTTCTATATTTGCAGCCAATATTATAGAAAAGTTGCCACGTAAGGGGTCTGTGAAGAGGTTCTGATTGACTGATTATAATGATGCTATCTCTAGATGTGTATCATTTTTGTAGTTGACGTTATGAATATTGGTTCTATGCTGTCCATATTTCAAACTCGTGCTCTGCTTCTGGGGAACACTCAAGACAAGTTGGTGTCAGTTCTGCCTAGCCTGCTTGATGGCCCACTAAGGACCATCAGTTATACAATCGACCCATTCAGAGAAGGCAGATACACCTTGTGACTCATCAAGGTATGCAGGGACCTGCCTGTGGACAGAACTCAAAGGTTTTTCTATGCCATATGCTGGATAGAGTGTCCTTGGGACAAAGAAAGCAAAGACCACGTGGCAAGAGACTATAAAAGGCTGATGCCTCATCTCCATCTTGTCTTCAGTCCTGCTTCATACCTCTGGAGGGACTTTGCTACAAACAAGTTCAGCTCTGTACATAGGACTGAATGCCCCATCCCAGTTGTGGATGGACTCCAGAGACTTGATTTGAACCTGCAGTTTATTCCATAGCTGCTACAGGCCTGAACCAAGAGCTTTGCCATTACTTCATGTGAAGGATTAAAAATCTATTTGCTCTTTATGTAGCAACCTGGTGCATGGATTGTGCCAGCTCTTTTCCAGACTCAAAGTCCAGAGTATGGTCAAGGACCAGAGGCCTAGCAAATAGTGATAACCTAAGAGAAAGCTGGGGTAAACAGAAAGCCTTGCTTGCTAAGATAGGCCTGGTCAGCAAATTGCCAGGTGTTGGAGCTAAGAACTAAAGAATTGTGTCTTATTCAGAGATGCAGATTGAACAAAGAATCCCTGTTCCTATTGTGTTTGTTTCTTCTGTAGGGAGACGTTCTTCCCAGAGATCCAGTCTTGAGTTTATGAAAAGTTGTCACATGTCAGTATAAGATATGTCATCCTTCCACGTCCCTTCCCAGGGACCAATGCCTGCCTTTAGACACACAGAAAATCTTTATTGCCATATACTTTCACTGTTCCTTTGCTTTAACCCCTAGGAATGTACCTGTTGGACAATCAAAGGAGTTGCTCCATTCCTATGGACCCCAAATCAGAATTCAACATAGATATTTTATACTAACAACATTTTATCAAAGTATTAATGAAATGTTAACTTGCTAACTCGAGACCATGGGTGGAGACATTATGTAATCTGTTAACTATTGGCTAATGTGCTTATCTTGTCTTGCTGCAAAACCTATCCCGGGGTGTGGAACTGCCTACCCCGTCACTTTCCCCTGCTTGTGAAAAATCTATATATTCTATTGTAATTAATTCATTAACAATGTCTCTGAGCCTAATAAGCAAGGTGACACTCCGCCAGCACTGTGTGTAATAAACTCCTATTTTTGACCTCTACATGGTGTAGATTTCTGTCTTTCTCGGACACCTGCTGAATAAAGAGAAGATTCAGGATCCAGCCTGGCTGAATGTGTGTCCTCTCCTCACAGCTTGGTGATCTTTTGAGGAAATGGAGAAGACTGCCTTTGCCTAGCTGTACATTGCTTGCAAAAGAAACAGGTCTTTTTGGTGACAAGTGTTGAAAGGAGGCACTAGACAAATGTGGAGACAGGAAAAATGTCCCCCAACTGGACTGGCATCTGTGGATGCTGAAGTCACAACACAGAACACTAAACACTATTTGAGAACGGCTGGTGTCAGAAGAGTCTCTAACAAGGCCTCTTCCCCCCAGCAGGGGCCTCTCTGTGCACAGAACTCCTGGTAGCGTGATGGCTGCAGGCAGTGGAGAACTCTATTTTGGCATCTCTTTGCCTGTTTTGTGGTCAGCATCTGCAGTGGCTGTTAAAAGGTCTCTAGATAGTGATCTTTGGGAAGAGCTGGCTGAAGAGCCTTCCTACTAACCAGGAGAGCCTGGCTTGGCCTACCTGTTCTTCCTTGCTGAACCTAGTGTGTCTGTTGGCTCCTTTTTTGTATCTCTTTTCAAAAAAAGAAAAGACCTGTCAGCAGAATCCTTCTAAGTGCTTGTTCAAGACAGAGAGAGACTTCCTTGCAGCTAAGTCTTGGTGCCATGGGGCATGCCTCATTGCTGTGGTGCCTCTTGCTGGCCATCCTGGTAATAAGTTCTGGTTCACCGGTGCGCCTTCATCTAGTGGCATCTGGCTGCATCTGTTTTATCATTAGGACCCATGGCGCTCTCAGGACTTCAGTGTCCTCTTATGGACACAGCCCTCTGGCTGTGCCCCACTCAGTTCTCTCCCCGATTCCCGGGGGCAGCTGTTCTCTACCCGGACACTTGCCTCAGTCGCTGGCTGCAGTTCAGGGTGTAGCCACCCGTGTCAGCCACTACGGAGGCAAAAGTCGTGAACGTCCAACCCTGCATCTGTTTCCCTGGACCACTTCCCCACAGCGCCAGCACCTTCCTCCGCCTTTGTATTAGGGCCTCAGTCTGGCAGAATTCGGCCAGAAGGTCACTCATGCTCCCCTTACCCACCCAGCACTACTCTGATCATGGTGCCCGCCCACCCTTCCCCAGCCCCAGCCCCAGCCCCAGCCAAACCTCCCTCCTCAAACTCCAAGCAGTGACTAACTCTTGCTGTGCTGAGCAGCCCTTTATATATGGGCTGCTCCAGCAAGCCTTCTCCTGATTGGCTCTCCCAATAAGCCCTTTCCTGATAGGCCGGGTTCTGCGCAGCCTCTGCAAGGCTGCCTTAATCTTTCTCCTGCTTGGTTGGGGGCAGACACCTCCCCACACTTTGAAAATGGCAAATGAGAAGTTTAGAGCTGGTGGAAAGGTTACCATGACTGAGAATTGAGCCGAGGTTGCTGCAACTGAAACACAGATCACTAACCGCTATATGATCACAGTGGCTGGTGGGAGAAGCACATGTTAAAGCCCTCTGTCATCTCAGCTGTGGCTTTCTGTGCACGGAGAGCCAGACACCTCAAGGTCTGCAGGTCTTGAGGGAAATGTGGAATGTCTGTACTTTAGAATTTGCAGGTGTTGTCCTGGGCCATCAAATGGAACAGTTGCAAACACTTTCTCGAGGCAGGCACCATGGCTTAGCTGGCTAAAGCACCTGCCTCCGAAATAGGAGATCCTGGGTTCAACTCCCAGTGTTGCCTTCGTGTATGGCTTTTGTCTCCTCTGCTCACATTTTCCTGTGTCTTCCTAGGAAACAGAAGAGACCTCCCTTGGTAGCCAAGTCATTGCTTGCTAAGGAAAAGGCTTTTTTGTAGAGAAGCATTGGAAAGAATCAAATCACAAGCCTGGAGTTGATGAAAAGGCTGCTGTGACTGGCATTAGCATGGTGGTTGCTTTGACTGCAATAGCTGCAACGTGAGATTCTGCGCCACATGTCCTTGTGATTCACTGGGGATGTCCACACGCAGATGTCATGTCACCTTCCTTTAGATAGTCACTGATAAAAAATGGAGCAGTTGGGAGAAAAGTCCCAGAGAGTGGCACCGTGGCTAAGCTGGCTGACTCACCTGCCAGGTAAAGTGGAGGTTAGAGATGCAGCACCCAGTGGTGCCTTGCCAAATGTGTCTGCTCTTCCCATCTTTTGGTCAATCTTCTGAGGAAACAGAGAAGACTGCCTCTGCCTTGCAATGCAAATACTTCCAAAAGAAACCAGTCGTTTTTTCTGATCAGTGTTGGAAGGAGGCACCTAAGAAATGTGGAGACAAGGAAAAGGTCATCGTAACTCAACTTGCATCCATGGCTCTTGGGGCCACAACGCAGAGCACTAAGCACTGTATGACCACAGCAAAATCTAAACTTTACACCTTATTACACTAGGCAGTAGTTAGGTCAAGCATTTTTCTCACCCCACTGGATGTTACCCTCCTTAATACATAGAATTCCCCCCTTCATTTTCTCAGGATTCCTGCTGCTTCCAACATAGGTGGGGGAGGACAAAGGCAAAAACATGATGCCACAGTCTCCTATTTTATATCCTTAGTTCAAGTGTCTAGAAGACACTTGCCCAGATGTGTCCTGGTGGGCTCTGCTGAGTCACTAGGTTGGGGAATCCTCCTGGTGTGGTCTTGTGCAACTGACTCATAGACTTGAGCAGTCCCCACAGTGTTGTGTTTGGGCATCTGTCATTGAATTGGAAATCCCTTAATTACAATTCCTCTGCTGATTCATGGTTGTTGAACTCCCTCCTTGGCAGGGGTCACTAGCAAAATTATAGCATATTTCAGTAACAACCATACAGCAAAATGCATAACTTCATACACCCTCATGCTATACATATTTGGACAGAATAACCGATTTCAGCAGATCATGACTTTTCATGTGATAACTGACATGGAATTGTTTGTATGACATATCACAGTCATATATGAATGATGAATATGTGAGCTACAGGGGGCTATTTTGAGGTACATCATGTCACAAAAGCCTCCAGAGACTGGTCTTTGGGAAGAGCTGGCTGAAGAGCCTTCTGAGTAACTGAGAGATCCTGGCTTGGCCAGCCAGTTTGTGCTTGTGAATTAAACTTGTCCGCTGGGCTCCCTTTTTTGTGTCTCTTTCACATAAACAGAGCAGAAGTTCTTGGCCAATCCTTGACAGTGCTTGTTCAAGACGCAGAGAGCCTCTGTGCTGGGGCAGGGGTAAGGGTGCAGGAGGTGGTCGGAGGGGGGGTGCTTACCTCGGGCAGCACAGCTCCCAAAGTGACCGGCAGTCGGGATTTCCCCCAACAGTGCCCCACAGGGGCCCAGGGTCAGCTCCAGCACAGGCCACACAGGAAGGCTTAATGCTCGAGCTACAGCACATGCTGAGCAGGCTTGAGGCCAGGGTCCCCATGGCAGGAGAGAAGAAGAAGACTCGGCCCCTGGAGGGGCAGGATGGGCTTCCTGGATCCCATTTGCTCACAGCCAGGGCCCTGCCCCCACTCCCAAGTCGTCCATGGCACCCCCAGGTCAGGCAGAATGGAGCAGCAGTTTTCACTGCACCAAGTCCACTTATGGCTTACAGGCAACACCCAGAGCCACCACAGCCCACCATCTTGGCCAGAAAGGAGCCTACTCAGCCTCGTCATTGCTTATTTTCCTTCCCCCCAGAACCCCGCTTCTCCTGGGCTGCAAGGAGCCATCCCTGGGATGCCAACAGCCAGCCACAGGGGTCTATCTCCCAGCAGCCAACCGCACCTCCATGGTTTGGCCCTCAGAAGGGCAGGTGGGGGTTTCCTGGATCCCAGTTGCTCACTGCCAGCCCAGCCTCCACCTCTAAAACCATCAGTCATGCCCCCAGGTTGGCCATAAAGGAGCCGCCATTCTCCACTTGGACTCAGCTTTGCTTGTTTTCCTTTGACCCAGAACCCCCCTTCTTCTCCTGGGCTGCAGGTAGCCGTCCCTGGGAAGCCAAGAGGCAGGCACAGGATTCTGCCTGCCAGCAGCCAACCACACCTCCCCAGGCTTTGCAGAATGAATGGTGGTGCTCTACTAACCCCACTTAGCCACAATGATGTGCTTAGTTTCTGCCCTGCCTTTCTCAGCTTGACTTTCCTCTTTTGCCTCATTCCTGCCTCACTTCCTCCTTTTGGAAGTCACGCAAAGAAGGCCAGCAGGAAGAGCCGGCGTCCACCTGCCAATCTCCAAGGGCAGAGGAGGCCAAGCCACAAGTCTCTGAAAGGTAACATGCCTAACTCCTCTAGGTTCTCCAGCCTGACACCAAGGTGCTTTCTCCACTGCTGTCAGCACCTTCTGTCATGCACGGGTTGGAGTTATCCCAGGGACAGGCCAGTGGCAGAAGGAGGAGCACCTTCCTGAACAGCAAGGGGATCTGGGAAAAGGAAACCAGCATGTTTCTGCCTGGATTTGAATCAGGGACCTTTTGCGTGTTAGGCAAATGTGATAACCATTACACTACAAAAACTCCATCTGCTTGGCTGTTGCTCACCCTGCCACAGACCGATGGACAAACCTAGAGAAAGTGGTGGCAGCCCTTCAATAGGTCAGCTGGCAGAGCAGAGGACTGGAGCCGGCACTCAGAAAGTCGTCCTTACCCCGCCCGTGTGACTCCAGCTTGAGGGAGATCTTCTTTTTCTTCTCCTTGCTGACAAAGAGCAAGAGAAGAATGAAAGGTCAGGTGGGCCAACTCGGTGCAGAAGCCCATGCTGTCTTTTCCTGCTGCATAGCCTGAAGTGAGGGACTCATGGCAGTTAAAGGAACTGCTGCACCTTTCAGAAAACATCCCACCTGTGCACAAAGCTGGATAGAATAGCCTGCTAGTCTAGCACGCTCCCAACTGAACTACTTCAGCAGCTGCTAGGTTTCTTTTTGGCTCATTAAACCACATCTTCAGTCACTGATGGCCAATGAGAGAGCGACATCGCTTGCTATTTTAGCACTTGAAAATGCCATTGGTCAATCTTTGGATCTCTTTAATGCTGCGCTTCAGTTCATGGGGGAAAGGTGAGAGAAGCCACCTTTCAACTAAAGGCCTGGGGTTAACATCCTAACGCTGTCTCCTACTGTAACACTATTTAATCCTGGCCAGCCCTGTGCTGGTGACAGTTCCATTTCTAGATGTTAGTACGTTTCAGTTACCGTTAAAATTAAAAAGATTCTATATGCTTAAAGAAAATGCATTTGTTTTATTTGCTTATATATGGCATGAATAAATACAGGTTTACAGAACCTAGCCTGCAAATTTAGCATCTTTTATGACAGAGAAAATCATGCATCGAAATTGTACATCAAAATCATGTACTGAGCTACAAATGCAATGAAAAATAAGATACTTAAAATTTTAACATATGGGGGGGGGGCACCAAAGACACGTCTTGCCTAGGGTGCCACTTGGTCTAGGTCAGACCCTGCCAGGGAGAACAGGAATTAGTGTCACATGCCTATTTTCAGGCTGTAATCTGTGGGCACCCTGCTCTGCGGGAGGGATCGTGGTAGCCCAGACTCAGGGCTGGAATAGGCCCTGATTGAGGGGGTGGCTGCATGGTTTACAGCGCTCTGATGTCTTAGACAATGTGTCTCTCCCAAAGCCTCAGATCTGCGTTCCCAGAAGGCTCCTGCGCTGCCTCTGCTCCTTTCACCTTCTACAGCAAGGAGCAGCAGCAAGGGTCAGGCATGAGCCATAGGCACTAGGTGGGAGGCAGAGGCTTCAGGAGCCCAGAGTGTTTGCCAGTCTGGGCATTTTGGCTGAGACCTCAGGGACACATTGTGAGGCAGAATCCCAGGCATCTGTATGAAAGGAGCATAGGGACTTAAGAGCAGCCAGACTGGGTCAGACTGGGTCCATTTTGCCCAATGTCCTGTCTTCCCATAGCGGCCAAAGCCAGGTGCCCCAGAGGGAATGAACAGAACAGGTAATCATCAAGTGATCTATCCCCTGTCACCCGCTCCCAGAAAACAGAGACTAGGGACACCTTCCCTGCTTTTTGCCGGCCGCTGCACATTGAGTGGATGTTTGCAGAGAACTATCCACAGTGACTCCAAGATCTCTCACTTGAGTTGCAATAGCTATTTTACATCCCATCATTTTATATGTAGAGTTGAGATTGTGTTTGCCAATGTGCATCACCTTGCATTTATCAACATTGAATTTCATCTGCCATTTTGTTGCCCTTTCACCCAGTTTTGTGAAATCTCTTTTTAGCTCCTCACAGGCTGCTTCGCACTTAACTATCCTCTGTAGTTTGGGATCATCTGCAAAATTTGTCACCTCGCTGTTTAGCAGATCGTTTATCAATATGTTGAATAGTCCCAGTACAGTCACCACTAGTTACCTGTTTGCATCCTGAAAACTGACCATTTAGTCCTACCCTTTGTTTCCTAGCTTTTAACCAGTTATTGATCCAGGTGAGGTCCTTCTAGAGGTGAAAGTAAGCCGGTCCGGTCCGGTATGGGGTACCGGCAAGAGCGGGTATGCTGTGCTAGCCCGGCCCAGCTTCCCCAAGCTGGTGATTTAAAGGACCCAGGGCTCCCTGCAGAGGCCAGAGCCCCGGGCCCTTTAAATCGCTGCCTGATCCCCCCTGCCGGAGCCCTGGGGAGCAAATCACTGCCGTGGAACGCTGCTCTCTCCCGCGCCACGAACACAGAGCAGGGGCGACGGGAGCTTCCTTACAGTGTGTGGGGGGGCACTGTTGTCTGAACTGTGGTGCTCCCATGACACCCCTTCCCCAGGGACCCACATTCACACCACCCCTCCCCCGAGGCCACACCCACAGAACGCCTTTTCCCCCCAAGACTCCAGCCTTCCCCCCACTCCATCATTTGTCCTAACAGCCAGTAAAGAGTGGTGGGGCCATGGCCCTCTAACCCCCTGTTCCAGCACCCCTGACACAGAGCTAAGCAGGCAGCAGTGTGTGTGTGTCACAGAGGCTGCTGTGCTGAGCTGAGCCAGTGAGGGAAACAGTGGCTGATGTTGGGGCTGTCCCCTTCCCCCTGCCTCAGGACTGGTTGCTTGCAGCAGCTGTCTGAACTTAGAGACAGTGTGCCCACACAATCCCTCTCCCCATACACACAAACACGCTCTCTACCCCACCAGGCACATTGCAGTTGAAAAGCAGCTGGCAATCTAGTAGAAGTCCCATGGAACAATGGGATAGAGAAACCTGCATCATGTGATGCTGTACCAGCCCATGAGGCTTTGCAAACCCTTCCCAAAGCACCCGCAGCCAGTTGCACAGCTACCCACAATGCACTGCTCTGTACAATGCACTGCACTCTGTGGCCATCCAAGAGTCTAGCCTGGATGTGCTCTGGTGACACAAGGGGCATAGTGTGGACATGCAACATCTGTTTAATTGAAACACTTTAAAGCCACATTACCCAATAGTGTAGATATAGCTTGAGAGTGAGACAAGACCCAGCTTTGTTGAAACTGAAGAACCACAACTTCCTCCGTAGTTGGCAAGATTTGAACCTGTTCAGGGAGACCCCAATGGATTTCTAGCCCATCACCTTAACCGCTCAGCCACAACTACTTGCTTGAGATGTGTCTCTCACTACACTCCAGTTCTGTTCTCACTGAGTGATCAATTCCAATTGTTCCCTCAGACCAGCTTCCACAACACACACACTGCTGTGCCATTGTGTAAGTGTGTCCCTGGCTGAACTGCAAGAATTCCTGGGCATGGCCCAACATCTAAACAAGTACTTTGCCTCAGTTTTTAATAAGACTAGTGAGGAGTCTAGCGATGATGGAGGGATGATAAATGGGAATGTGGATATGGAAGTGGATATTACTGCAACTGAGGTAGAGGCCGTACATGAACAGCTCAATGGGACAAAGTCGGAGGGCCCGGACAATCTCCATCCGAGGATATTAAAGGAACTGGCGCGTGAAATTGCGAGCCCGTTAGCGAGAATTTTTAAGCAATCGATAAACTCGGGGGTTGTGCCGTATGACTGGAGGATTGCTAATGTAGTTCCTATTTTTAAGAAAGGGAATAAAAGTGATCCGGGTAATTATAGGCCTGTTAGCTTGACGTCTGTAGCATGTAAGGTCTTGGAAAAAATTTTAAGGGAGAAAGTAGTTAAGGACATAGAGGTCAATGGTAATTGGGACGAATTGCAACACGGATTTACTAAAGGTAGATCGTGTCAAACCAATCTGATCTCCTTCTTTGAGAAGGTGACGGATTACTTAGATAAAGGAAATGCGGTAGATATAATTTACTTCGATTTCAGTAAGGCGTTTGACACGGTTCCGCATGGTGAACTGTTAGTTAAATTGGAAAAGATGGGGATGAATATGAAAGTTGTAAGGTGGATAAGGAACTGGTTAAAGGGGAGACTCCAGCGGGTCGTATTGAAAGGTGAACTGTCAGACTGGAAGGAGGTCACTAGTGGAGTCCCTCAAGGATCGGTTTTGGGACCGATCTTATTTAACCTTTTTATTAATGACCTTGGCACAAAGAGCGGGAATGTGCTAATAAAGTTTGCGGATGACACCAAGCTGGGGGGTATTGCTAACACGGAGAAGGACAGGGATACTATTCAGGAAGATCTGAATCACCTTGTAAACTGGAGTAATAGAAATAGGATGAAATACAATAGTGAAAAGTGCAAGGTCATGCACTTAGGAATTAATAATAAGAATTTTAGATATACGTTGGGGGCGCATCAGTTGGAAGCGACAGAGGAGGAGAAGGACCTTGGGGTATTGGTTGATAGCAGGATGACTATGAGTCGCCAATGTGATACGGCTGTAAAAAAAGCAAATGCGATTTTGGGATGCATCAGGTGGGGTATTTCCAGCAAGGATAAGGAGGTGTTAGTACCGTTATATAAGGCGTTGGTGAGACCCCATCTGGAATACTGTGTGCAGTTCTGGTGTCCCATGTTCAAGAAGGATGAATTCAAACTGGAACAGGTTCAGAGACGGGCTACTAGGATGATCCGAGGAATGGAAAAATTGCCTTATGAAAGGAGACTCAAAGAGCTTGGCTTGTTTAGCCTGGCCAGAAGAAGGCTGCAGGGGGATATGCTTGCTCTATATAAATATATCAAGGGGGTTAACGTTAGGGAGGGAGAGGAATTATTTCGGTTTAGTACTAATGTAGGCACGAGGACGAATGGGTATAAACTGGATATTAGGAAGTTTAGACTTGAAATTAGACGAAGGTTTCTAACCATTAGGGGAGTGAAGTTCTGGAACAGCCTTCCGAGGGAAGTAGTGGGGGCAAAAGACTTTTCTGGCTTTAAGACAAAGCTTGATAAGTATATGGAGGGGATGTTATGATAGGATCGTTAATTTGGGCAATTGATCTTGGATTACCACCAGATAGGTCTGCTCAATGGTTTGCGGGGAGATGTTGGATGGGATGGGAACTGAGTTACTGCAGAAAATTCCTTCTTGGGTGCTGGCTGGTCAGTCTTGCCCACATGCTCAGGGTTTTGCTGATCGCCATATTTGGGGTCGGGAAGGAATTTTCCTCCAGGGCGGATTGGCAGGGGCCCTGGAGGTTTTTCGCCTTCCCCTGCAGCGTGGGGCATGGGTCGCTTGCTGGTGGATTCTCTGCAGCTTGAGGTCTTCAAACCAATTTTGAGGATTTCAATAACTCAGTCCTGGGTTAGGGGTTGTTATAAAATTGGATGGGTGGGGTTCGGTGGCCGGCCTTGTGCAGGAGGTCAGACTAGATGATCATATTGGTCCCTTCTGACCTATGAGTCTATGAGGAGAGTGTGTTTGTGGTCAATGATGTTCCTGTAGATTGTTGTCCATTTCCTGCCTTGATCATTCAGACAGTTCCTTTACCATCATATCCCCAGCACATCAGAGATTGCAATAGCAGGGGGCAGGTTTTCTCTGGGGCACTGAGCTTTGCCAGGGGGTTGGTGGTTCCTTTCCTTCCTCACCCTGGAGTAAACTCAGCTTTTTATTCCATCCTTGATGTTTCAAGGAATAACAAGAGATGACCAAGGAAAGAGGTGGACAGGGCGGGTCTCAGGTGAGGGGCAGAGAGGTGCAAGTGGTGGACAGGGCCAGTCTTATGGGTGGGGCAAAGAGGTGTGGGTGGTGGACAGGGCAGGTCAGGGGAGGGGATAGAGAGGTGTGAGTGCTGGGCAGGGTGAGTCTCAGGGGAAGGGCAGAGAGGTGGGGGCAGCAGGCAGACCTTGGGGGCGGGGGTGGAGAGACACAAGGAGGCCTTCTGGGAGGAGAGGAGCAAGCAAAAGGTGGACCAGCAGGCCTCAGCCAAAGAGAAAGAGCAGGAGTGGGAAGTGGCCAAATGGGAGTGAGAGCAGAGCACAGGTGGGGCTTCAGAGGGAGGAGAATGAGTCAAGGGGGTGGAGTGGACAGAACTGCCCAGAGGATTCAGGGGGCCTGAGGCAAAACAATTTTGGGTGCCCCTTCCATAAAAAAAAAGTTGCAATACTATAGAATACTATATTCTCATGGGATCCCTGCAGGGCCTGTGGTAAATTGCCCCACTTGCCCCCCCCTCTGGGTGACCGTGCCCTCATCCTCTCCTCGTAAGTCCACTGACCCCTAATCATTTTTGTTGCCCTCCCCTAGACTCTCTCCAATTTGTTTCTGTAGTGGGAGGGCAAAAACTGGACACAATGCTCCAGATGTGGCCTCACCAGTGCTGAAGAGAGGGGAATAATCACTTCTCTCGATCTGCTGGAAATGCTCCTACTAATCCAGCCCAATACGACCAGTTACCCATATTGAATGCAGACCCAGCAATATTTGATAAATTGGTTACTGTCCATTCAGGAGGTTCTTTCCTACCTATTCATAAAGAATGAAGATGCTCTAAGCAGAGGGGAGAGAGCTGTCCCGTCCGTGTAGTTAATCCATCTCCCCGAGAGGTGGTAGCTATGTCACTGGGGGAAGCTATGTGGGTGGGTGTGCAAGCTGTGGTGTCTCCATATATCTATAAGTTTAATCAAACCCCATTTTTAAAAGCACTGTGGTCTGGGAAGAGTACAGGAGATCTCTGAGGCAGGGCCTGTCCTTCAAAATCTTTAAGATCACCGATTTACCTCCACAGCAGCCATGGGGGTGTAACTCAGTAGTAGAGTATTTGACTGAAAATCAAAGGGGTCTTGGTTCAAGTCCCTTTGCCACCTTACAAACTTCTTCCTTCAACAAAAATAATTTCATTTCCATTATGTTGAGGAGTTCCACTGAATAGGGATCCCTGAAATGAATGGAAACACTCAATATTTTCCTGTGCAAATGCATGAAAACCTAGCAAACATGTGACTCCACTGAAATCAGTTCCAATCCTCTAAAGGATTAAAGAATCCTTACTGAGGTTGCAGGAAAAAACCATCCCAATGTGTAGAAAGAATAGTATATATGGCAGGTGACCAGCTTGGCTTAACAGTGAAATCCTTGCTGATCTTAAACGCAAAAAAGAAGCTTCCAAGAAGTGGAAGATTGGACAAATGACCAGGGAGGAGTATAAAAATATTGCTCAGGCATCCAGGAGTGAAATCAGGAAGGCCAAATCACACTCGGAGTTGCAGCTAGCAAGAGATGTTAAGAGTAACAAGAAGGCTTTCTTCAGGTATGTTAGTAACATGAAGAAAGTCAAGGAAAGTGTGGGCCCCTTACTGAATGAGGGAGGTAACTTAGTGGACAGAGGATGTGGAAAAAGCTAATGTACTCAATGCTTTTTTTGCCTCTGTCTTCACAAACAAGGTCAGCTCCCAGACTGCTGCACTGGGCAGCACAGCATGGGGAGAAGGTGACCAGCCCTCTGTGGAGAAAGAAGTGGTTCGGGACTATTTAGAAAAACTGGAGACGAGCACATGTCCACGGGGCCGGATGCGCTGCATCCGAGGGTGCTAAAGGAGTTGGCGGATGTGATTGCAGAGCCATTGGCCATTATCTTTGAAAACTCATGGTGATCAGGGGTGGTCCCGGATTACTGGAAAAAGGCTACTGTAGTGCCCATCTATAAAAAGGGAAGAAGGAGGATCCAGGGAACTACAGACCAGTCAGTCTCACCTCAGTCCCTGGAAAAATCATGGAGCAGGTCCTCAAGGAATCAATTCTGAAGCACTTAGGGGAGAGGAAAGTGATCAGGAACAGTCAGCATGGATTCACCAAGGGCAAGTCATGCCTGACTAACCCTAATTACCTTCTATGAGGAGATAACTGGCTCTGTGGATGAGGGGAAAGCAGTGCATGTGTTATTCCTTGACTTTAGCAAAGCTTTTGATATGGTCTCCCATAGTATTCTTGCCAGCAAGTTAAAGAAGTGTGGGCTGGATGAATGGACTGTAAGGTGGATAGAAAGCTGGCTAGATCGTCAGGCTCAATGGGTAGTGATCAACGGCTCCATGTCTAGTTGGCAGCCGGTTTCAAGCGCAGTGCCCCAAGGGTCGGTCCTGGGGCTGATTTTGTTCAATATCTTCATTGATGATCTGGAGGATGGTGTGGATTGCACCCTCAACAAGTTTGCAGATGACCCTAAACTGGGAGGAGTGGTAGATACACTGGAGGGTAGGGATAGGATACAGAGGGACCTAGACAAATTAGAGAACTGGGCCAAAAGAAACCTGATGAGGTTCAACAAGGACAAGTGCTGAGTCCTGCACTTAGGACGGAAGAATCCCATTCACTGTTACAGACTAGGGACCAAATGGCTAGGAAGGAGTTCTGCAGAAAAGGACCTAGGGGTTACACTAGACGAGAAGCTGGCTATGAGTCAACAGTGTGCCCTTGTTGCCAAGAAGGCTAACGGCATTCTGGGCTGTATAAGTAGGGGCATTGCCAGCAGATCGAGGGATGTGATCATTCCTCTCTATTCGGCATTGGTGAAGCCTCATCTGGTGTACTGTGTCCAGTTTGGGGCCCGACACTACAAGAAGGATGTGGAAAAATTGGAAACAGTCCAGCAGAGGGCAACAAAAATGATCAGGGGTCTGAAGCGCATGACTAATGAGGAAAGGCTAAGGGAACTGGGCTTGTTTAGTCTGAAGAAGAGAAGACTGAAGGGGGATTTGATAGCTGCTTTTAAGTACCTGAAAGGGGGTTCCAAAGAGGATGGACCTAGACTGTTCTCATTGGTAGCAGATGAGAGAACAAGGAGTAAGGGTCTCAAGTTGCAGTGGGAGAGGTTTAGGCTGGATATTAGGAAAAAACTTTTTCACTAGGAGGGTGGTGAAGCACTGGAATGGGATGGCTAGGGAGGTGGTGGAATCTCCTTCCTTAGAGGTTTTTAAGGGCAGGCTTGACAAAGCCCTGGCTGGGATGATTTAGTTGGGGATTGGTCCTGCTTTGAGCAGTGGATTGGACTAGATGACTTCCTGAGGTCCCTTCCAACCCTAATATTCTATGATTATATGATTAGATGCTCTAATGGTTTCTTCTGGCCATAAAGTCGACTAATTTCTGAAAAACGGAGCGTAGCATTGGGAGCAGCAGCTGATGTTTTACTGTCTAGCCGGCTTGCTGCCTAGAACGAACACTCCTTGAGTGGGGTGATCCACAGGGAGTAGCTCAAACCTCCAAAGTGCCTGGCTTGGGGTAGGACATTAGCACAGCAAGGGAGGGGTGTGGCAGTGACATCACAAAGGCCTTTTGCAGGACCTCAGACTATTGGTCAAAGGTGGTGGGGAGGTGGTGACCTCACAGAGAGATGCTGACATCAGCCAGGCAGGACAGGGGCCAGGGGCCAGGGAAACCTCAGAGACCCCTGTGGCTTTGCGTCAGCAAGTCTCCTTCTCCAGGTCTCTCCTTGAGGACTGATAAAGTATTCGGGTTCACAGATGTGAGCACCAGGAGGAACCTCTTTCGAGTTTTCTCCTTCCCTTGTAGTGATTTTACTAGAAAACAGCCGTCCCTGTTTAGAAGGTAAGAGCCTCCTGGAGGTTTGAAACCTGTTCAGTCTGATCCATCTGGTGAGAGTTGAATTCTAGACATGGAAAACCCGAGCTTAAGGAGGCAGAATTTTATTGCGCACCTGGGATTTTGTCCCTTAGAATCAGTGCGGACATAAGGGTTTGTCCTTTTTGTTTCAGCTTTTCCTCCATCCATCCTTCCCTCCTTTCTCTTCTTCTCTTGCTTCTTATCTCCTTTTACCTATTCCCCTCTCAACACCAGGCGGTGTGCTTCTGTGTGTGTTTGTGTGTTGCGGGGGAGTGCTCTGCAGCTCCCACTGTGAGAGATCCACCCAAAAATGTGGGACTGAAATAGTGCTTGGGCAGTGATCCCCAGCAGTCACCTGGGCCATGTTTTGGGCTCTCTGGTAAGAATCCTCAGCCTCCCATCCTCAGTCTCTATCCTGATTGGCTGAGCAGGGGGTTATTGACAGGGAGGAGACTCAGGTCCATGTTGTTCTCTTTTAAGAACAAGGAAATAAGTCAGAACCAGTTCTATGTTTGACATATTTTGTGGCTTCTCTGCATTAATTGTCTCTGAGCAGTTGATGATTCTCTCTAACATTGCAGTTCTCCTCCAATACTTGCTGAATAATTACTGTGCACTGTTGTTGGTCTGGAGCTCATCTGAGAGCACATTATTCAGGTCATTCAATGTCTGAAATTCAAGATTCGATGGTTGGTTTGAAAATCAGGGCTCTTGGGTCCTATTCCCAACTCTGCCACTGCCTGGCTGTGTGACCTAAGACAAGTCCGTTCTCCTTTCTCAGCCTTAGGTTCTCCCTCTTTCAAGTAGGGATAATAATGATCCACTCTTACCTACCTCATGGTGGGTGGAGGATGGGGATCCATTGGAGAGTGTCACTAAGAGTAGTGCATAATATGAGGTGTCCCATCACGTTTACTCAGAGCAGATTATGACATAATAGATTAGCTGAAACAGTCTTTTTTATTTGTATTTTTTTAATTTGGAATTGTTAAGAGCAGCGATGACTTAGCTCAGACTGAAGCATCTTATCTAATTTTCAAGATCTAAGTGTCTCCTCCTTGTGTGTGATGACACAATTTAACACACTGTGACAAACAGGAGATGCTTTTGTTTTGCAACAAAATCTTTTTGCAAAGAACTTCCATCTCACTTGTTATGATTCTGAGAAACAAACTGGTTTAGTCTGAATGGGATATTTGGACAGAAATGGTTGGAATGAAATTTTCCCACCATCTCAATTCCTGAGCTCTATCCCTGCCTCTGGGGGGATTTGTTGTCTGTTAGAACAGGAGTCTGACTGGTGGCTTCTCTTTCTGGCTCTGCCACCGCCTTGCTGTGTAGGCCCTTGGGTAGGTCACCTCCCTTCTCTGTACCTCAGGCTCCTCCCATTTGTCCAATGGGAACAGGGACAGTTCTCGAATTCTGGGCAGTTGTGAGCCTGAGTGAGAAAAGGGGTGTTGAAGCCCTCTGTGAAGAAGAAAGGGGAGTCTCACGGTGTTTTTGCACCAAGGAATTCTAAAGTTTGCTGAAGTGTCTAGTCTGTGGAAACAAGAAATGGTCGGGGCCAAACTTTTTAACCACTGCCTTTTTAAAGCCCTTTCAAGGATGTGAATCTCTATCTTTTAGGTACCTGGGGTTCTTTGCCAGCAGGAGAGAAGAGGTTCCTGCCTCCGTTTTTGTGGCCTTAACAAACCAGGTGTTGTGCCCCAGTTCTCGTCTGAGATCCCTGAAAAAGAACATCTTCCCATCCATGAACAAGACAGGACCTATCTTTCAAAGGGGAACAAAGAGACCCCTGGGACTTACAGACTAGCTAACCTGATTGCCATAGCTGGAGAGATACTGGAATACATTCTTAAACACTCAGTTTGTCAGCAGCACCTACAGGATAATTTGGTTCTTAGGACGAGTGAGCATGGATTTGTCAAGAACAAATCATTCCAAACCAATCCTCATTCCTTCTTCGGCAGGGTTCCGGGCCTGGTGTAGGTGGGTAAACAGTAGATGGGATCTAGCTTGCAGATACTAAGGCTTTTGACACTGTCCTGTAGGACATTCTCACAAGCAAACGAGGGAAATGCAGTCCAGCTGCAATCAGTGTAATGTGGGTGCAGAGCTGGTTGAAAGCCCAGACTCCAGGAGCCCTTTTCCATATTTGGCTGTCCAATGGAGAGGGTGTACCTAGTGGGTCTGGCAGGCATCAGTCCGGAGTCCGGTACTATTCAATATTTTCATGAATGATTTGGAAAATGCAGTGCAGACCATGCTTCTAAAATTTGCAACTGACACCAATCACTTTGGAGCACAGGATTGAAATTCAAAACGTCCTTAACAAATTGGAGACTTGGTCTTCTTGAGCCAAACTCTATGGTTGGGCCCCTCTCTCTACACTGGGCTGAAGTGAAACCCCAGAGCCAAACACTCCTCCTGGGCAGTGCGCTCCGACCTTGAATGGTCAGATGCTGCTTAGCACTGTCAGAGCAACTTTTGCTGGGAGATTCTCCCAGCACTTTCCAATAGCGGGAAAGTATGAAATCCCCATTCGACTGCTGGGGACAGAGCCCTAGAGTGTGGAGCAACTTGCCGAAAGTCCCCCCAGGAAAAGGAAAAGAACCAGCAGTGGAACCAATAGGAAACCCAGCAATGGAACTCAGGAGTCCTGGGGGTGTGCTAGGGTGACCAGATGTCCTTATTTTATAGGGACAGTCCGAATTTTGGGGTCTTTTTCTTATCTAGGATCCTATTACCTCCCACCACCTGTCCCAATTTTTCACACTTGCTGTCTGGTCACCCTAGGGTGTGCACATGTGTGGGTCCCAGCTTCTCCCTGCCCCCCTCATTGAAGCAGAAGTGCAGGGTTACTGCCCTGGGTACTGCAGGGCACCGGTGGACATGGGGCTGGCTGGAGGTAGGGTCTGGCTGCAGGCAGGGTAAGGGGTGCGGGGCTGGCTGGCTTCAGGCAGGGGGGTGCATTGGGTTGGCTGGAGACAGGGCAGGGGATGCAGGGCTGGCTGCAGACAGGGCGTGCAGGGCTGGTGCAGGCTGGGTGTGTGTGGGGGCTGGTTGGCTTTGGGCAGGGCCACAGGGGGGGGTGGCAGGAGATGGCTGGAGACAGGGCTGGGGGTTTGTCAGGGGCTTTGCTGCAGGGCTGGCTGCAAGTAGGGCAGGGAGGATGCGGCTGGTGTGGGCAGGGCAGAAGGTGCAGGGCTGTCTGGAGACAGAGGGTGGCTGCCGGCAGGGCAGGGCAGGGGGTGCAGGGCTGGCTGCAGGCAGGGCATGGGGCAGGGCTGGTGCAAGGATGTTTCACTCCCTAGGCGAAACTTCCACCTTGCACCCTCACCCCCTGAGCCCCCACCCTGAGGTGCCCCACCCGTGGCAGCTCCTCCCCTCCACCCTGAGGCTCCCCTCTTGTGGCAACTCCCCCGCTCTGCCCTGCGGCACCCCCCCTCGCCCCAGCTCACCCCTGCTCCAAGCACGAGCACCCGAGCACACCATGGCCGCTTCACTTCTCCTGCCTCCCAGGCTTGCGGCGCCTAAGCCTGCCAGGCAGTCAAGCACCCTCCTCTGAGCCACAGCAGCCCTGACAGTTGACAATAGAGGCACCTTAGCTCCTGAGTTCCTTCAATGTGTCCCCTTCCGGGGTCCAGCTCCGATCACCAGATACTCGGGGTATGTCTATACCACCTGCCAAATCGGTGAGCAGCGATCGATCCAGCGGGGGTCGATATATCGTGTCTAGTGTAGATGCAACACATCGAGTGCTCTCCCCTCGACTGCTGTACTCCAGCTCGGTAAGAGACACAGGCAGAGTCTACAGGGAGCTGCAGCAGTCGACTCACCGCGACTGTGACATTGTAAGTATAATATTATATCTCATTGAAAGGTGACAGGGCCAGAAAGAGTTAATTAACTCACCTCACCGACTGATCTGACCCATGGGTGAACCTTAAGAACTGGTTAGCAAGATATGTGAATGAACAGAGCTTTGAAATGCAAGTCTGCATTGTTAGAGGTAGGAGGGGAGATGTTTGCTCAGGTCTTGTGATGTAGGCAAACAAGTCTTGTCTATTGCTACAGTTTTAATTCAAAGAGCAAAAAAGGAATATTAACATTAATGATGATACTTGAGTGAAATAGTATTATTGTCTATGTGTCTCTTTGAAGGTTGTGGTAACCTGTATCTGAACTGTTTAATGAATAAATTACTCTGTACTAATTGCTAGGATGCTTGGAAGGAGAGTTAAGCCTATTGTCTTCTGAGACCGAAAGGCTGCTGGAAATGTATAAGAACCCTGGGACACGATCCTTCTTCATCTCAGATCTGCTTTGGGTTTCAAGAGGGGGAAACCTTAAGCCACAAGGATTGAGATCCCCAGTCATTGACTGGAGCCACCCTGAATATGGAAATTGGACTATAACGTATGGACTATTTCTAAAAAGACTTTTGGCAACTACAAACTCACCTCTAATTTGTATCTGAACCTCAAGAATTGAATTCAAGTCTATATGTCTATTGATCTTTTAACCAACACTCTCTCTCTTTTCTTTTCTAATACATTTTAGCTTAGTTAATAAGAATTGCCTATAGCATGTATTTTAGGAAGATATAAGTTATAATTGAAACTGGGTATGTAGCTGATCCTTTGGGATCAGAAGAATCTTTTCTTTAACATGATGAAGTAAGATTTTCAGGAATCATCATCATATCTGACAGGTGTGTCTGGACGGAGGCCTGAGGCTGGGTACTTTAAGGGAACTGCGTGACTTAAACTTCTAAGTAACCAGTGAGGTCCTACAGAAGCTGCTTTGTGCTGGCTTGGTAAATCTAAGTATTGAAATCACCACCAGCATTTGGGATTTGTCTGCCCTGTTTTGTTTGCAGTTCACCCTGATTGAGTGACCTCAGCTGGCTCCCACAGGGAGCACCATCACACCTACATCCAGGCTGTAGGGGTCCGAGGGATCTTAGGGGCCTTGAGGTGCACAGATAACTACGTCCAGGCCGTAGGGGTCCCTGGGGGGCTTAGAGAGTTTTTGGGGGACACAGATACCAATCTCCAGGATCTAGGGGTCCCAGTGGGGTTTAGGGGGTTCATGGGGGGCATAGCTACCTACGTCCAGGCTGGAGGCATCCTGGGAGTCTTAGGGGATTTTTGGGGGCCCAGGATACCTGTGTCCCGGCTGTAGGGGTACCAGGGGGTCTTAGGGGTTCGAGTGGGCACAGATACGTATGTCCAGGCTGTATCGGTCCCAGGGGCGATTAGAGGTTTTGTGAGGGGCACAGATATCTACATCCAGATTGTAGATGTCCCGGCGGGGGGATAGGGGGGTTGTGGGGGTACAAATACCTACATCCAGGCTGTAGGGTTTCCTGGGCGGTTAGGGGGTTTCTGAGGGGCACATATACCTACGTGCACACTGGAGTGTCCTGGGGGGCTTATGGAGTCTATATGGGGCACAGATAACAATGTTCTGGCTGTATAGGTCCCTGGGGGGCTTAGGGGGCTTGTGAGGGGGCACAGATACCTACGTCCAGGCTGCAGGGGTCTCGGAGGGGCTTAGGGTCTGTCACGGAGTGTGGGGGAGTCCGGTCCTGCACCCCTCTTCCTGGGACACAAGGTGACTCTCAGCCAGCCAGTAAAACAGAAGGTTTATTGGACAGCAGGAGTGAAGGATACAGCAGAGTTTGGAGGCACAAGCAGGACCCCTCAATCGAGTCCTTCTGGAGGTTCAGGAAACTTAACTCCCAGTTTCGGATTCCCTGAATTCCAACCACCTAGACCAAAACCGAAACTGAACTAACTCCCTCCAGCCGGCCCCTTCCTGTGTCCAGCTTCCCTGGCAAAGGTGCTGACCCCCCCCCCCCTGCCTAGCTCACGTTACAGGCTGAGCACGTGTCCGGTCCTAAAGTCACCCCCTGCTCTCCCATCCCCCACACAGACAGTCCCTACTCCATCACAGTAATGCCCAGAGCATTTCCCACATGGAGCAACAGTGACACCGTGTGGCCACGCAGGGTAATGCACAGAGCATCACACCTACGTAGAGGCTGTAGAGATCCCTGCTGGGGCTTAGGGGTAGTGAGGGGCACAGATAGCTACGTCTAGGCTGGAGGGATTCCGCTGGGGATTAGGGACTTCATAGGGGACACAAATATCTACATCCGGGCTGGAGAGGTCCCTGGATGGCTTAGGGGGTTGTGGTGAGCACAGACACATACGTCCAAGCTGTAGTGGTCCCTGGGGGTTTAGGGAGTTGGTGAGGGGCACAGAAACCTATGCATGGTCTGGAGGGATCCCTGGGGGACTTAAAGAGTTGTGGTTGTGCAGATACCTATGTCCTGGTTGGAGGGGGCCCTGGGGAGCTTAGGGGGTTTGTGTGGCATACACATAGCTACAACCAGGCTGATGGGGGACCTGTGGGTCTTAGGGGGCTTGTGGGAGGCAGAGATACCTATGTCCAGGCTGGAGAAGCACTGGTGAGGGCTTAGGGGGTTCCTGGAGGTCACAAATATCTACTTCCAGGCTGGAGGGGTTGTGGGGGTATTTGAGAGTTGTGGGGGGGCACAGATACCTATTTCGAGGCTGTAGGGGTTCCAGGGTTGCTTTGGGGCATTTTGGGGTACAGATACCTATGTCCATGCTGTAGGGTCTCTGGGAGGATCAGTGGGTTTGTGAGGGTGCACAGATACCTACTTCCAGGCTATAGGGATGTTGGTGTGGCTTAGGGGTTTGTGGGGGGCACAGATACCTTCATCCAGGCAAGAGGGGTCCTGGGGGCCTTAGGGGGGGTGGGGGGAGCTCAGATAACTATGTCGAGGCTGGAGGGGTCCCATCGTGGCCTAGGGGGTTTGTGAGGGGCACAGATACCTGCGTCTAGGCTGGAGGGGTTTCAGGGGTCTTAGGAGGGTTGTGGGGTCTGAGATACCTATGTCTAGGCTGGAGGGGTCTCGGGGGGGATTAGGTGTTTTGGGGGGAACAGATACCTACATCCCGATTGTAGGGGTCCCTGGGTAGCTTAGGCGCTTTGTGGGGGTCACAGATACAAACATCCATGCTGTAGGGGTCCTGAGGGTCTTTGTGTGGCTCTGGGGGTCACAGATACCTACCTACAGGCTGGAGGGGTCCTGTGGGTATTAGGGGGTTTGTGGGGCATACAGATGCCTACATCTGGGCTTGCGGGTTCCCTGGGGGGCTTAGAGGTTTGTGGGGAGCACAGATACCTTTATCCAGGCTAGATGGGTCCCGGTGGGATTAGGGGGTTGTGGGGAGCACAGATACCTATGTAAGCAGAAGCAGGATGAACTCTACCTTGACATCTGGTGGTGAATTATGGAGAGTGTAGAAAAGAATTTCAGGGGCTGATCGTGTTTGCATATGCACACCCAACCCTCCTGACACGGCAACGATAGCCTGGGATGGCTGCTTTGGCAGCTGTGGTATCCCCGGTTCATTTGTTGTTGGGGCATGAGATGTGGAGTGTTGTCACCCTGATTGTGTGGATGAGGAACTGTGAAACTGCTTTGAGACAGGGATTCTCACCATCGATTGAGTGGCACTCGCTAGACAAGGGAGTGAGCTCCTTGGGTGAACCAAAAACATGAATTGCACTTTTTTCTCTTTTAGCAGTTGAAGAGTAAAGCTGAATTTTGATTCTTTTAACAATTGAAGTTTTAGGTTCCTGAGCTGAAATCACTAAAGAGCTTTGTTAGCCAGTAAGGGAGTCTGAAGTTATATTGTGGAGCAGAGCAGCTGACAGAGAGAAGCAGTTTGTGGGATGGTTGGAATAGCTCATGGAGTGAGGTGAGCTGAGTAGTTTTTTAGGACAGCTGGAGCAGATCACTGGTCGGCTGGCAGCACAGAGTAGCTGGTGGACCGAGCTGAGCAGTTCATGGGGAAGGCGGAAGCAGAATCCCACAGAGAGGCAGGGCAGTCAGCAGTGGACCAGGTAAAGTGTTCCTTTCTACCCAGGCTGGCAGGGGGGAAAAACCCTGCAGATAGACTCTTGAACTCTGGGGTTGTGCAACTGTGGGTGATTTTGGGGTTGCTGGACTCTTGAAACATTTGAGGTATTGGACTTTGGAGTCTTGGAGTGATTTGGGGATTGCTAGACTCAAGAGCCCAGGGAAAAGGACACGGCCTAATTGAGGTGTTTTCCCAATTTAATGCTATGTTGTTTATCTCACGTTATTAAACATTTTCTGCTACACCCAGACTCTGTGCTTGCGAGAGGGGAAGTATCGCCTCTTTGAGGCACCTAGGGGTGCGTATGTAAAATTTTCCCATGTCACTGGGTGGGGGCTCGAGCTGGTTTGCATTACGTAGTAGGGAAGGGACCCCTATGTATTGAACCCAGTCCTTGCTGCTATCAATTCAGCCTGGCAGAAGGGTTCCACCTACATGCAGGCTGAAGGGGTCCCTGGGAGGCTTAGGGGGTTCGTGGGGGGCACAGATACCTACGTCCAGGCTGCAGGGGTCCCAGAGGGGCTTAGGGGGTTAGTGGGGGGCACAGATATTTATGTCACGGAGTGTGGGGGAATCCGGTCCTGCACCCCTCTTCCTGGGACACACAGTGACTCAGCCAGCCAGTAAAACAAAAGGTTTTTTTGGCCAACAGGAACGAAGGATACAGCAGAGCTTTTGGGCACAACCAGGACCTCTCGATCGAGTCCTTCTGGGGGTTGAGAAAGCTTAGTTCCCAGTTTGGGAATCCCTGAATTCCAATAACCCAGCTCCAAACCAAAACTGAACTAACTCCCTCCAGCCGGCCCCTTCCTGTGTCCAGCTTCCCAGGCAAAGGTGCTGACCCCTCCCGGCTGCCTAGCTGGAGTTACAGGCTTAGGTCCTGTCCCTCACCTTACGTCACCCCCTGCTCTCCCATCTCCCACACAGATAGTCCCTACTCCACCAGGGTCCCTACCCGTGGGGCCCCTAACCCTGGCTCCTGGGGCCCTACCCCTGTGCCCCTTACTCTAGCTCCAGTTGCCATACCCATGGGCCCCTAACCCTAGCTCCAGAGGCTCAATCCCTGGGGCCCCGAACAATAGCTCCAGGTGCCCAACCCGTGGGGCCCATAGCCCTTGTTTCAGGGGCCCTATGAGTGGGCCCCTAATCCTAGCTCCAGAGGCCTTAAGCGTGAGATCTCTAACCCTAGCTCCAGGTGCCCCACCCCTGGGACCCCTAACCTTTGCTCCATGGGCCACATCCCTGGGGCACCTAACCCTAGCTATAGGGACACTGCCCAAGGGGTCCCAAACCATAGCTCCAGAGGCCCTACACGTGGGGCCCCTAACACTAGCTCCAGAGTCCCTACCTGTGGGACCCCTATCCCTAGCTCCAGGTGCACTACCCCTGGGGCCCCTAACGCTAGCTCCAGGGGCCATACCCATGGGGTCCCTAATCCTAAATCCAGGGGTCCCATCCGTGGAGCCCCTAACAGTAACTCCAAGTGCCCTATACCTGGGGCCACTAACCCTAGCTTCAGGGGCCCTACCCATGGGGCCCGTAAACCTAGCTCCAGGGGCCTTACACGTGAAGCCCCTAACCATAGCTCCAGAGGCCCTAACTGTGCAGCCCCTAACCCTAACTCCAGGGGCCTTACCCGTAGGGCCCCTATCCCTAGGTGCAGGGGCCCTTCAACCTGGGGCCCCTATCCTTAGCTGCAGGGGCCCTACCAGTCAGGCCACTAATGCTATCTCCAGAGGCCCTTCATGTGGGACCCCTAACCCAAACTCCAGGGGTCCTACCGCTTAAGGCCCTAACCCTAGATGCAGGGGTCATACCCATGGTGCCCCTAAACTTAGCTCCAGGTGCCCCATCCCTGGGGCCCCTAACCCTAGCTTTAGGGACCCTGCTCGTAGGGCCCCAAACTATAGCTCCAGGGGCCCTACCTATTGGGATCCTAACCCTAGCTCCAGAGGCTCTACCCTTTCCTGGCTGGACATGTGCGAAGGATAAAACATACATCCTAAATGAAACAGTCTGACTTTTTATTATGGAGAAAAAACAAGTTTTAAAACGTTTATATGTTGGAGGACTTGGCCATACAGTATCTGAGGCTGAACTGCAGGAAAGATTCAGCAAGTTTGGAAATGTTACAGATGCGGAAATTGTTATCAGGAAAGATGACCAGGGGAACACTATGAAGACTTTTGCTTATATCAACATTAGCATTTCTGAAGCAGATCTTAAAAGATGTATGTCTATTTTAAATAAACCTCTCAACCCAGCTACAGGGCTCTACCCCTGGGGCCCCTAACCCTAGCTACCGGGGCCCTACCCATTGGGCTGCTAACCCTAACTCCTTAGACCCTACCTGTGAGGCCCCTAACCCTAGCTCCAGGGGCCCTAACCGTAAGGTCTCTAACACTTGCTCCGGGGCCCTACCACTGGGGCCCCTAACCCTAGCTCCAGGGACTCCTTCTCTGGGGCCCCTAACTCTAGCTCCAGGGGCCCAACCCGTGGGGCCCCTAACCCTAACTGCAGGGCCCCTACCTGTGGGCCCCTAACCCTAGTTCCAGAGGCCTTACCTGTGAGACCCCTAACCCTAGCTCCAGGGGCCCTACCACTGAGGCTCATATCCCCAGCTCCAGAGGATCTACTGCTAGGGCTCCTAACCCTAGCTCCAAGAATCCTACCCATGGGACCCCTAATGGAAACTCCAGGGGCTCTAACCCTTGGGGCCCTAACCCTACCTCCAGGGGCCCCATCCCTGGTTTCCCTAACCCAGGTCTAGGGGCCCTACTCGTCGGGCTTCTTCCCCTAGCTCCAGGGGCCCTACCCGTGGTTCCCCTAACCCTAGCTCCAAGGGCTCTACCCGTGGGACCTTACCCTAGCTCCAGGGGCCGTCCTCGTGGTGCCCCTAACACTAGGTCCAGAGGCCCCACCCCTGGGAAACCTAACCCTAGCTCCAGGGGCCCTACATGTGGGAATCATAATCCTACTTCCAATGTCCCTACCTATGGGACCCCTAACCTTAGCTTCCGGGGCCCTACCGCTTGGGTCCGTTACCAAAGATCCAGGGGCCCTACCCCTTGCGCCACTAACCCTATCTTCAGGGGCCCTCTCCGTGGGGCCCCTAACCCAAGCACCAGGGACCCGACCCCTGCATCCCCTAACCCTAGCTCCAGGGGCCCCATACCTGGGGCTCCTAACCCTAGTTCCAAGGGCCCTACCCGTGGGGTCCCTAACACTTGCTCCAGGCACCCTGCCCGTAGGGCCCTTACCTTAGCTAAAGAGGCCCTACCCGTGGGGTCCTTAGACCTAGCTCCATAGACCCCACCCCCTGGAAACCCAAACACTAGCTCCAGGGGCCCCACCCACGCGAACACTAACCCTAGCTCAAGAGCCAAGTCCCTGGGGCCCCAAATCCAATCCCCAAGGGCCTTAGCCATGCGCCCGCTAATGCTAGCTACAGGGGCTCTACGCGTGGAACCACTAACCCAATTTCCAGGGGCCCTACCCATGGGGCCCCTGTCCCTAGCTCCAGTGTCCCAACCCATGGGACCCCTAACCCTAGGTCCATGGGCTCTACCCCTGGGGCCCCTAACCGTAGTTCCAGGCACCCCACCACTAGGACCCCTATCCCTAGGTCCAGGGCCCACCCCTAGGACCCCTAACCCTAGCACCATGAGCCCCAGCCCTGGGGCCCCTAACCCAAACTCTAGGGTTCCTTCTTGTGGGGCCCCTAACCCTAGCTTCAGAGGCCCTACCCATGCGACCACTAACCCTAGCTATAGGGGCCTTACCCCTGTGTCCCCTAACCCTAGCTCCAGATGCCATATGCGTGGGCCCCTAACCCTAGCTCCAGGGGCCTGACCCCCAGTACCCCTAAACCTAGCTCCAAGGGCCCCATCCCTATGGCTTCTAACCCTAGCTCCAGGGGCCCAACCCATGGGGATCTAACCCTAGCTACAGAGTCCTTACCCGTGGGACCCCCAAACCTAGCTCCAGGGGCCCTACCCATGGGGCCCATAACCCTAGCTGCAGGTGCGCTACCCATGGGGCCCCTAACCCTAGATCCAGAGGCACTACCCATGGGACCCCTAAACTTAGATCCAGGTGACCTAACCGTAGGGCGCCTCACCCTAGCTCCAGGCTCCCCACCAATAAGATCGTTAACCTTAGCTCCAGGGGCCCAACCCTAGGACCCCTAACCCTAGCACCATGAGCCCCACCCCTGGGGCCCCTCACCCAGAGTCCAGGGTCCCTACCTGTGGGGCCCCTAACCCTAGCTCCAGATGCCATACGCGTGGGCCCCTAACCCCAGCTCCAGGGACCCGACCCCTGGTACTCCTAACCCTAACTCCACGGGCCCCATCCCTGCAGCCTCTAACCATAGCTTCATGGGCCCAGGCCATGGGACCCCTAACCCTAGCTACAGAGTCCTTACCCGTGGGACCCCGAAACCTAGTTCCATGGGCCCTACCATTGGGTCCCTAACCCTAGCTCCAGGGACTCTACCCATGGGGCCCCTATCTCTAGCTCCAGGGGCCTTACCCTTGGGAAACCTCACCCTAGCTCCAGGGGCCCTACTCCTGGAGCCCATAACCCTAGCTTCAGGGGCCATACCCGTGGGGCCCCTAAACCTAGCTCCAGGTGCCCCATCCCTGGGGCCCCTAACCCTAGCTTTAGGGACCCTGCTCGTAGGGCCCCAAACTATAGCTCCAGGGGCCCTACCCATTGGAATCCTAACCCTAGCTCCCGGGGCCCTACCCATTGGGCCGCTAACCCTAAATCCTTAGACCCAACCCATGAGGCCCCTAACCCTAGCTCCAGGGGCCCTAACCGTAAGGTCTCTAACACTTGCTCTGGGGGCCCTACCACTGGGGCCCCTAACTCTAGCTCCAGGGGTCCAACCCGTGGGGCCCCTAACCCTCACTCCAGGGGCCCTACCAGTGGGACCCCTAACCCTAACTGCAGGGCTCCTACCTGTGGGCCCCTAAACCTAGTTCCAGAGGCCTTACCTGTGAGACCCCTAACCCTAGCTCCAGGGGCCCCAACACTGAGGCTCATATCCCCAGCTCCAGAGGATCTACTCCTAGGGCTCCTAACCCTAGCTCCAAGGATCCTACCCATGGGACCCCTAATGGAAACTCCAGGGGCTCTAACCCTTGGGGCCCTAACCCTACCTCCAGGGGCCCCATCCCTGGTTTCCCTAACCCAGGTCTAGGGGCCCTACTCGTCGGGCTTCTTCCCCTAGCTCCAGGGGCCCTACCCGTGGTTCCCCTAACCCTAGCTCCAAGGGCTCTACCCGTGGGACCTTACCCTAGCTCCAGGGGCCGTCCTCGTGGTGCCCCTAACACTAGGTCCAGAGGCCCCACCCCTGGGAACCCTAACCCTAGCTCCAGGGGCCCTACATGTGGGAATCATAATCCTAGTTCCAATGGCCCTACCTATGGGACCCCTAACCTTAGCTTCCGGGGCCCTACCGCTTGGGTCCGTTACCAAAGATCCAGGGGCCCTACCCCTTGCGCCACTAACCCTATCTACAGGGGCCCTCTCCGTGGGACCTCTAACCCAAGCTCCAGGGACCCCACCCCTGCATCCCCTAACCCTAGCTCCAGGGGCCCCATACCTGGGGCTCCTAACCCTAGTTCCAAGGGCCCTACCCGTGGGGTCCCTAACACTTGCTCCAGGCACCCTGCCCGTAGGGCCCTTACCTTAGCTAAAGAGGCCCTACCCATGGGGTCCTTAGACCTAGCTCCATAGACCCCACCCCCTGGAAACCCAAACACTAGCTCCAGGGGCCCCACCCACGCGAACACTAACCCTAGCTCAAGGGCCAAGTCCCTGGGGCCCCAAATCCTATCTCCAAGGGCCTTAGCCATGCGCCCGCTAACGCTAGCTACAGGGGCTCTATGCATGGAACCACTAACCCAATTTCCAGGGGCCCTACCCATGGGGCCCCTGTCCCTAGCTCCAGTGTCCCAACCCGTGGGACCCCTAACCCTAGGTCCATGGGCTCTACCCCTGGGGCCCCTAACTGTAGCTCCAGGCACCCCACCACTAGGACCTCTATCCCTAGGTCCAGGGCCCACCCCTAGGACCCCAACCCTAGCACCATGAGCCCCAGCCCTGGGGCCCCTAACCCAAACTCTAGGGTCCCTTCCTGTGGGGCCCCTAACCCTAGCTCCAGAGGCCCTACCCATGCGACCTCTAACCCTAGCTATAGGGGCCTTACCCCTGTGTCCCCTAACCCTAGCTCCAGATGCCATATGCGTGGGCCCCTAACCCTAGCTCCAGGGGCCTGACCCCCAGTGCTCCTAACCCTAGCTCCAAGGGCCCTATCCCTATGGCTTCTAAACCTAGCTCCAGGGGCCCAACCCATGGAGATCTAACCCTAGCTACAGAGTACTTACCCGTGGGACCCCCAAACCTAGCTCCAGGGGCCCTACCATTGGGGCCCCTAATCCTAGCTGCAGGGGCCATACCCGTCGGGCCACTAAACCTATCTCCAGGCGCCCCACCCCTGGGACCCTTTACCCTAGCTTCAGGGGCGCATCCCTGGGGCCCTTAACCCTAGTTCCAGGGGCCCTACCCATGGGGCTCCTAAACTTAGCTTCAGGGACCCCACCCGTTGGGCCCCTAACCCTAGCTCCAAAGGCCCTACTTTTGTGACCCCTATCCCTAGCTCCAGGGGGCATACCCCTTGGGCCCCTCAGTCCTAGCTCCAGGAACCGTACTCGTGGGGCCCCTATCCCTAGTGTTAGGCCTGAATAAAGATATTGCAGACAAAACCAGGTACGCCAACCTGACCAAAGTCAGGCTAACCGAGGTTTTTGGGTAATTCCTGAGTGGAAAACACTGAGAAGCAGCAGCATGTCTCACAAGCGCTGGAAAAAAGTGAGATAAGCGAGAAGCTGCATTCCTGGCATAGTACCAGATATGCTGTGTTAGGGCAGCTCCTTCGAAGAACTGATAAGAGCCCTAGTTTCCCAGCCTCCTTGTTTTCACTCCCTGGTTTTGTTCGTTGTTTGTTTTTAACTCCCTTACATTTCTAACTTTAGGTATGTATGTATACTAAAGTTTTCTAGTTTCTAGTTGTTAAAAGAAGGGAGTGGGTTGCTCCAGTGAATAATTTATGACGCGACAGAACTGTCTATATAGACTTATACTAAGATTTAAAGAGCGGGCTGGTTCTCTCGGGAGACAAGCTGCTCTATGTTGATGCGTGCACTTGTCAATAAAGAGCTTTTGATCGGACCTTGCTGGTGTTGCCTGTCTCTCTCGCGGTCAGACAACTAACTTTGCCATCTGGGGGTTAGAGTCCCTGACACTAGCTCCAGGGGCTCTATCCCTGGGGCCCCTGACCCTATCTCCAGGGGCCCTACCCGTGGGGACCCTAACCCTAGCTCTATGGGACCTCCCCATGGGGCCCCTAGCCTTAGCTCCATGGGCCCTACCCGTGGGGACCTTAACCCTAGCTCCAGGAGCCCCATCCTTGGGGCCCCTAAATCTAGCTCCTGGGCTCCTGCCCGTGGGGCACCTAACCCTAGCTCCAGAGGCCCTTCCCTTAGGATCCCTAACCCAAGCTCCAGGGGCCCTATCCGTGGGGCCCCTAACCCTAGCTCCTGAGGTCCTACCTGTGGGAGCTGTAACCTTAGCTCCTGGCTTCGTGCCCATTTGACCCATAATCCTAGCTCCAGGGGACCTACCCGTGGGACCCCTAATCTTAGCTCCAGGGGCCTTACCCCTGGGGTGCCTAACCCTACCTTCAGGGGCCCTACCCGTGGGGCCTCTAACCCTAGTTCCAGGGGCCCCACTCCTGGAACCCCTATCCCTAGCTCCATGGGCCCCATCTCTGGGGCTCCAAACCCTAGCTGCATGGGCCCTACCCCTGGGTCCCCTAACTCTAGCTTCAGGGGCCCTACCAGTGGGACCCCTAACCCTAGTTCCATGGGTCCCACCCCTTGGACCCCTAACCCTTGCTCCAGAGGCCCCATTGCTGGGGATCCAAACCCCTGCTCAAGGTGCCCTGCCCATGGGGTCGCTAACCTTAGCTCCAGGGGCCCCACCCCTAGACACCCGAACACTAGCTCCAGGCACCCCACCCCTGGGACCCCCAACCCTTGCTCCTGTGGCCCCGTCCCTGGGGCTCCTAGCCCTAGCTCCAGGGTCCCTACATGTGAGAACCCTAACCCTAGCTCCAACGGCCCTTCCCGTGGGGCCCCTAACCCTAGCTCCAAGGTCCCTTCTCGTGGGACCCTTAACCCTATCTGCAGGCCCTGTACCCCTGGGTCCCCTAACCCTAGCTTCAGCGGCCCTACCCATGGGGCCCTTTACCCTAGGTCAAGGGGCCCTATGCATGGGTCCCCCAACCCTAGCTCAAGGGGCTCTATCTCTGGGGCCCCTAAACCTAGCTCCAGGGGCCCTGCCCGTTGGACCCCTTTGCCTAGCTCCAGGGTCCCTTGAAACACTTGGGAAAATGTGTTTGACTGTTCAGGCATTGGGAGCTCAGCTAAGAATGCAAATGCTTTTCAAAGACTGCGGGGACTGTGGGATCACTGGAGTCCTCAGTCTCCCCTCCCTCCCTCCATGAACGTCCATTTGATTCTTTGGCTTTCCGTTATGCTTGTCACGCAGCACTGTGCTGAGTCCCGGCTGTGGACTCTGTCTATCATAGCCTGGAGATTTTTTCAAATGCTTTGTCATTTCGTCTTCTGTAACGGAGCTCTGATAGAACAGATTTGTCTCTCCATACAGCGATCAGATCCAGTACCTCCCAGACGGTCCACGCTGGAGCTCGTTTTGGGTTTGGGACTGCATCGCCACCTGTGCTGATCAGAGCTCCATGCTGGGCAAACAGGAAACAAAATTCAAAATTCGCGGGGCTTTTCCTGTTTACCTGGCCAGTGCATCCAAGTTCAGATTGCTTTCAAGAGCGGTCACAAGGGTGCACTGTGGGATACCGCCCGGAGGCCAATACTATTGAATTGCGGCCACACTAACCCTAATCCAACATGGCAATACCGATTTCCGCGCTACTCCCCTCATCGGGGAGGAGTACAGATATCGGTATTAAGAACCCTTTATATCGATATAAAGGGCTTCATTGTGTGGACAGGTGCAGGGTTAATTCGTTTTAATGCTGCTAAATTCGGTTTAAATGCGTAGTGTAGACGAGGCCTAAGAAAGCGGCTGTTTGACCTACAAACAACGACAAAGTAAAATCTGCAAGAGCAGCCTTTCAGTTCAGAGGCCTGATAATAAGATGTTACTAATAACTGATGAAAGAGTTACAAACGACTCAAAACCATACTCAGAACAAACCAAATGGGAACACAGACAACACCATTTTTCTTCGCTGCTCTTCAACCACGATATTCTCCCCATAGGGAGGTCCACCGCTCCTGGGGGTTCAGTGCCACAGTAACAGGGTGATATGTGCAAGGGATGGAGGAAGCTGCTATTCCATCTCCCTAGTCCAAAAATCAGTTTAATAGCTAGTCCGGAGATAGAGGAAGTATCAGTTATTAAAGTCATAAGAATTAATTTAACGTTGTGATTCCAGCCAATGTTAAAATGATCTAACATTCAGGTTAATAGAAACATTTCTAGTCCTCTGCATAGAACGCTCAAATGATGCAAAAATAGCAAGTTTGCTTTAAAAAGTCATAAAAGGGGTGTCATCCAGAATCTGACACTTGGTGAAACATAAGTCTAGAACACACAACCAGTTTGGGGATTGTGCTCTGCTTCTTAACAATCTGCCCTGAGGTTGCCACTCACAGTCACAAGCTACTCCAGATGGCTGGGGCCCTCTCATGGATCAGTAACTGGTTAGCAGCTTGGAAAGAAAGAGTAGGGCTAAATAGTCATTTTTGCAGTGGAAAGGGGTAAATAAAAGGCTTCCAAAGTATGAGACGAGGCTACAGACATTAGGGCTGGTCAGTTTAGACAAGACCGTAGAGCACCAGTTCTCAACCAGGTATCTGCCAAAAGAAACCAGGCTTGACCCACATCCCCAAGCCACCAAGCCTACCTGCCTGCATTGAAGGGGGAGAGAAAGGGCACAACAAAAAATTGCAGCATCAATGCAGAAGAGAGAACTCTTCCCCTGCCATTATCAGTAAGGGTTGCCTCACAGCCACTGACTCCCTGAACAGAAATAGCAAAAGTCCAACCACAATTCTACTTCCTTTCCACTACAAGAGATAATGGGTGGGAGCTGCTCTCTTGAGACTGTCCTGCTGCTGCCCAGGCACATGGCAGACAGAGCTGGGCCCGCAAGCCGAGGGTTTTGATCGCTTGAAGGCCCAGAGGGAAAAGAGACAAGTGCTCATGTATCAGAGAATGGCTTTGATCCATTGACCTCTGGGTTATGGGCCCAGCACACGTCCGCTGCACCACTCTGCTGGCTCTTTACTCCCCCTGCCACCCAGCCACCTCTATCTGGATTAGTGCCTTACGAGCTCTCACGCTGGCAGGCATATGCGCCGGCTGCTAGGCAGCTGCCCTAGTCACAGGCTTTTACAGCTTCTACAGGGTAAAAAGGATCTATTTGGGGTTTGGACCCCATTGGGAGCTGGGTAGCTGAGTGCCGGAGACGGGAGTACTGCTTAAACTGTTTTCAATTAAGCCTTCAGCTCGTGGGGGATGAGGTTCAGCCTTTGATCCGTGTCTGCAGCAGGCAAGCGCCTCTGGCTCAATCGGCCCCCACCCTGCCCCCGCTGTATTAGCAGACTAAAACCTGGAGCAAAGGCACACGCCTTGCAAGGGAACAGGAGCCGGGATCTCGAACAAATGTCAACATTTTAGTAAGATGACGTTCAAAGAAGAAAAAGGTGTACGGTACAGCATTTAGGTGTAGAAGTTTCTGGTGATCAGGGAACAATATACAGATTACCCAAGGGGTGCGAAGTTCGGTTTAAGATCGGGTGGCGTAAGGAATACAGAATCTGCCATAGCCCTGACTGGGGGTAAAAGGTTAACGTACAGACACTGAGTTAGGAGGGTATGTTGTCCATGTGAGGGCTACGTTCAGGTGTGGAGTTTAAGAAGCGGGTACGACAATGAGAATGGATTCACCTGCGTTTGGTGAGTTTTAACATTCAGTGTTTTTTAATCTTTGCCACAATCTAGTTTAAGCAGGGTCGGTATGAACTCTACCCTGCCATCTGTTGGTGATCTGTTGTAAAGGCCTTTTGGGGCTGATGTCATTTGCATGGTTACACCCACCCCAGATTGCATGAGGGGAGTGCTTGTCCAAATGGTCATTTCAGCTGCTGTGGGATCCCCCATCTCTTTGTTATTGGGGCAGGAGTAATCAAGTGTATTTTCCTGTTTAGTCTGGATCAAGGAGAGAGTAACTGTACCTGGTATTTGAGGCCTGAGAGCTTGCCCCTCGCCTGGAAAGGACTCATCATTAAGGGGTATGGGTTCCAAACCCCACCCCCTACCCAAGTGTGTGGGAAATAGGAATAGATGTTTGTTCTTGGTCTGATTGATTTTGTGTCTGGTGTCTAAAGACAGAGATATTTTTGAATATCTTTAGAATTGTTGTTAGTACTGAAGTTTCTCATCTTAAAGTTATGCTATTAGATTTCTTCTACAGTATATTTTGGTGCTGAAAGGTAAAAGGTTGCTTTGTGTGTGCTGTTATGGAGTGAAATAACAAAGGTTGGTTGCAGAGAGGGTGCATGTGCCACCCCAGCTGTGGTCCCAGAGTCCAGAATTTGCATAAACTCACCCCCTTACCTGTGACTAACAAGCTTGCCCTGCTAACTCTTCCAGCAAAACAGGCCAAAGAAAGTGTATGCAAGCCCTGTACTGCAGCCCCAGTACTATTTTCGGTTCCTTCCCACAGATCTTTCACTCCGCACCAGTCCAGTTCCTTGCTGTTGCTTGTCTAACCACTGTATGCATGTGCTAGACCGGACCCTGAGCTGATTCCTGACTGTTGTGCTCCATACAGCCTGGCCTGTCTGTGTCTCTGTGGTGCAATGGGTCAGCACGTTTGGCTCTTAACTGAAAGGATGGTGGTTCAAGCCCACCCAGGGACAGTGATAAGCCTGTGCTACTTCCTTGCTTTCCTGCGGGCAGGGCCGGCTTTAGGCCAATTCAACCAATTCCCCTGAATCGGGCCCCACACCCAAGCCCTGCTGGTGCACTGTACTAGGGTGGCCCAGCTTCCCCAGGGGGCAATTTAAAGGGCCTGGGGCTCCCAGCAGGGACTGGAGCCTCAGGCTGTTTAAATTGCCACCAGAGCCCCACTGCTGGAGACTTGGGGGCTATTTAAAAAGTCTGGGGCTCCCCTTGCTTCTACCACCCCAGCCCTTTAAACAGCCCCCGGAGCCCCACCACTTCCCCAGGGCTCCCGCGGCTATTCAAAGGGCTGGGGCGGTGGAAACAGGGGAGCCCCAGGCCCTTTAAATAGCCCCCGAGCCCTGGGCTGCTGCTGCTACCTTGGTGGAGGAGGGGGCACTTACCGTACAGGGTAGGCTGTACCCCCTGTACCCGCACCCCTGCCCACAGCCAGCCCCTGCTGCACCCCCTGCCCTGCCTGCACCAGCCCCGCACCCCGTGCCCTGTCTCCAGTCAACCCTTGCCACACTCCCCTGCCTTAAGCCAGCCAATCCCACACTCCTCTGTCTCCAGGCCTGCCAACCCCTGCGCACTCCCCTGAGGCCATGCCTGAAGCCAACCAGCCCACTCCACCCCACATCCCCCTGCCAGCCCCTGTCAGCAGCCAGTCCCACACACCCTGCCCTGCCTGCAGCCAGCACATTTGCAGCCAGTCCTGCACCCCCTGTCCTGTCTGCAGCCAGCCCCGCACGCCTTGCCCTGCTTGCAGCCAGCCCCGACCTCCAGTCAGCCCCTGCCCTGCCTCCAGCCAGCCCCATGTCCACTGGTGCCCTGCAGTTCCCAGGGCAGTAACCCTGCACACACGCTGCAATGAGAGGGGCAGTGAACAGCTGTGACCCACACATGTGCACACCTTAGGGTGACCAGACAGCAAGTGTGAAAAATTGGAACAGGGTGGGGGGTAATAGGATCCTATATAAGCAAAAGACTCCCCAAATCGGGACTGTCCCTATAAAATCGGGACATCTGGTCACCCTAGCACACCCCCAGGGAGTGGCGGGGACCCACACATGTGAAACGGAGCTCATTTCTACTTCAGGCCCATCTTTTTAAAAAAGAATTTTAGGTAGGGTTAACATACATCCGTATTTTCCTGGACATGTCCAGCTTTTTGGTTCTTAAATAGACCATTTGGGAGAAATTTTTAAAAATATGGATGTATGGTAACCCTATTGGTACAAAAAATACATACTGTGGCACATCCCTTAAATCAGAACTTTTTACAGGGAGCCGGCTGCTAAGAAATGAAAGGCTTTTATTTACATGGTTTTTTTTTTTTTAGTCATCTCTGCCGGGGCCCCGTCGAATATGTTCGAATTGGGCCCCGCACTTCCTAAAGCTGGCCCTGCCTGCGGAGAGCCTCAAAGGTCCCATTTTGCTGCCTCTTGGCCTCAGTGCATTCAGCTAGTGGCCCGAAGACCGGGCTGGATGTCATTCAGAAACCCATCTCCCAGCAGCTGTTCCAGAGGCTCAGGTTTAATCCTCAAGGCCGAGCACAAAAACTTTCAGCCAGGAACATTTCGCTCTCTCCCCGCCTCCGCCCAAGTGGCAAAGGAGAAGCAGACGAGACACGCCGGCTCAAAGACGCCTCCCTCCCACTTCCCTGTAAGCTATGCAAAGCTCTTGGCCTGCCTCACGCCTTGTCAGGAAAGCGCGGCCATGCTGCTCACGCCTGAGTCACGTCCGCAGCCTGGCCTGCCCTGGCTGACGGTGTGCAGAGCCACGCCAGTCAATGGCAGTTTGAGTCAGGAGCCTAGGCTCTTTCCCCTGACAGCCACACACACAGCACTGCCTGGTGTCCCGAGAGCCTCCTTCCTGTTCTCCCGCAGCACACGCTGCCTGCCAGTGTGGGTGGGAAAAGGGGACCAGGAAGTACTGCAGCCTCATTCCAGGACAGGAGGCCCTGGCCATACCCAGGCCTGCCTCTTGCCTTCAGTCCAGGTAGCCTCATGGCCTAGGCTCTTGGTGCTCTGCTGGTCACTGCCTTGCTGGAAGGCCCTGAGAGAAAAGAAGCAAGCACACATGTAGCAGAGGATGGCTTTGATCCATTAATCTCTGGGTTATGGGCCCAGCACACTTTTGCTGCACCATTCTGCTGGTTTTTCATGACCGCTGCCACCCAGCCATCACTATCTGGATTAGCACCTTATGCGCTCTCACGCTGGCAGGCAGATGCGCAGTCTGCTAGGCAGCTGTCCTGGTCACAGGATATTACAGCTTCTACAGGGTAAAAGGGATCTATTTGGGGTTTGGACCCCATTGGGAGCTGGATAGCTGAGTGCCAGAGACGGGAGCACTTCTTAAACTGTTTTCAGTTAAGCCTTCAGCTTCACCCTCACCTGAAAAGTACTCACCATTAAGGGGTATGTGTTCCAAATGCCAAAAGCATGTGGGAGGTAAGAATGGGTGTTTAGCTGTCTGTGGTTGTTTTAGTTGATTTTCTTTTTGTTGTTCCTGGTGTGTAAAGACAGAGACATTTTTGAATCTCTTAAAATTGCTGTTAGTGCTACAGTCCCTCACCTTAAGCTTATGCTATTAGATCTCTTCTGTGATATATTCTGGTTCTGAAAGGTAAAAGGTCGCTCTGTGTGTGGCATTATGGAGTGAGGTAACAAATGTTGGTTGCAGAAATGGGGTATGTGCCACAACAGTCCTGCCCCCCAGCTGCATTCCCTGAGTCCAACCTGCAAAATTTCCATGCAGTCAGAGTGGAAAAGAGCATTTTACCTAACTGTGAAGTTGCTTACAACTTTCGGTGTGTAAGCGAGATCAGAACCCCCCACTCTAAGTACATCTAAAATTTATACTTAACTATTAGTGATCTTAGGTCTGTAGCATAGAACTGATTTTGTAATACAATTACAAAGAGCTTTATTTTTAAACTAGAAAAGAAAAAAAACCATAAAATCTGCAGTTAAAAACTTCAAAAAAGACCCATAGTACTAAATTTAAATATTCATTTTCAACCTTTTTTATTTCACTATGCTTTGGAACCCATGTCCCTTGCCTAATGAGATATATGTAGGTTCGGGTGACTCCCAAAAGCATGAACTGCTAAGGACCGTTCTACTGTCCTTGATTCATATCACCAGGATAACTACACTTTATTACTCCTGCCCTAATAAGAAAGAGATTGGGGATCTCACAGCAGCCGAAATGATCATTTGGACAAGCACCCCCATCATGCAATGCGGGGTGGGTGTGACCATGCACATCAGCAACAAAAGACTTTTACAACACATCACCAACAGATATCAGGGTAGAGTTCATTCTGACCCTGCTTACATCCTCCTCACAACCAAGAATTGTTGCTCCTGGTAAATCACACTCCCTATTATACCAAATCATTGGTATTGAATGCTGAAGTCACAGCTAGCAAAAGTAGCCACCCATCTCTGCCCTGCAGCATCCAGCTTAGCCCTTGTTAACACATAAGTCAGTGGATTGTTCTCTGTCCATACCTGAAACTGAGCACCACACAAGTAGTCTCCAAAGTTCTCAGTGATGGCCCATTTCAAGCCCAAGAACTGCAGCTGGTGGATGGGATAGCAAGTTTCGCTATCAGACAGTCCTCAGCTGGCAAAGGCTACAGATTTACATTTGCCTTCCACTTCCTGGTACGAGACTGCTCCCAAACCCTCCAAACTGGCATCAGCATGCAGGATAAATGGCTTGTTTGGGTCAGGCAGAGACTAGGACTGGCACATGAATCAGGCAAATAATGATTTCCCGTAAAGCTCTGTCACATCTCTCATCCCGCCATGTCCCCAATGGAGAGGAGAGGAGCCCCTCCCCTGTCCCAGCCCAAGAACACCAGATCTGTGGAGGCAAGATGTCTGTAGCCAATCCCAGCTGGAGCTGCTGGGGAGAGGAGGTTCTCCCTCCGCCCCCTCACCAGCCCATTGATTTGCTATTGCAGTGGGGTAGAGATGTCTTTTCATCTAGTTCTTATATGCCCTTATAATAGAGGGGTTGAGTTTTTTCTTTTTCTTCCCCACCTACAGACTCAAACTTCTTTTTTCCTTCCCCCGACCACTTTTCTGCTCTAAGCCTGATCTCCCTCTTTCCACCGCAATTCTCTTTTTTCTGGTCTTGTTACAAAGCCCTGACAGCCCAATTTCCCTCGGCCCTAACCCCGTCCCCTCTACTCTGCCACCCTGAACCTCTCCTTCTAACCCCACCCTAAGCCTGCACTCCCAGGGCCAGTGCCTCATCCACCTGCCTTCCAACTCTCTTTCCCAGTTACCCATGATTTAGGGTGTACTAGAATATTAATTTGGATAATATGATGAAAATTCATTTATTAATGCTTACATTTTATTTAATTTAATTGAGTACAAAGTTACAGTTGCTTTAACTGCTATTCCAATAAGATCATAGAGCATTATTATGGCAACAAGTTTTGGTTAATGTCTCCTTACCCACACCTTCCTTGATAACCTGTGGGTAAGAGACACAGAACCACCTTGCAGTTAGTTTTCTTCAATTTCCTTGGTGAAAGATGCAGCGCTTAGAAAAACT